>NW_006779033.1:2492116-2503013 GCF_000442215.2 Lipotes vexillifer | reverse complement strand
ACCCCCCCCCCCCCCCCCGCGCTGACGTCCCCTGTTTAGCTGAAAAGAACACCTTGAAGGCAAATGAGTGCCGGGCATTCACTGTAAGATAGAAAGTCTGCTATGAAGTCAAACCTGGGAGGCGACACTTTTATTTTGCTGGGTCGCCTCCTCTTTTAGGGTCCCTGTGTTCAGGGCCAAACTTTGGAAAAATTAAACTTTGGGCAAAACAGGTGGAGTAATGTTTGCATTTGAGAGACTTCACCAGTCCCAGGGTTTCCACGGTGCCCAGGCAAAGAGAAACACCCCCTCCCCAGCCCCTCAGAGGCCTCGTTAAGGTTTTACACTCAAACAAGCTCATTGTATGCTCTTAAGAGTTAAGAATTTAATAAAGCTTAAGATGATTTTCCAAAAGGAAGGCTGAAGGATGAAGAACCACATGCTCAGAAAGTATTCGGGTGAATGGGCTTCAGACGTGCACGTCACCTGGGGATTAAGGGAGGAGGCTCAGGCTTCGTTCCTCCTGCTTGGGGACTGGTTCCTGGAAAGCACAGCAGAAACCCCGCAACAGATCATCGGCCCGGGAACGAGGAGGGGGTGAACCGGACGGACGGAGCAAAGACACGAGGAAGAGTTGGGGAGCGTCCCTCATGGAATCGGCAAGTAGAACCGAGGGAAGGCAGACGACTTGTCTCGTAAAAGCGCCTCACCCACGGGGGCTGAAACCGAGGTCGGAAAGGTCAGAGGTTGTCCCAGAGTCAGAACAAGGCAGAAACCAGAGCAACGCCGAGCCCTCGGGGACGGCGTTGACCAGCCAAGGGAGCCAGGGTAGGGGGCTGGGCGTCCGGGGACCAGAAACAGCGAGGAACTGAGTGGGGACCCTTCGAGTCTAGTGCCCATAGCTCGGGGCTCCAGGTCCCTCTGCCTCCAGAGCCCCAGCTTGCAGCTTCACGTTCTCATACCTCAGGCTACCCCGCAGCCATAAATCCATCCCAACCTCCTATAACTCAGCCCACATTTCTTCATATCACAAAACGCCATCAAATTCCACGCCCAAAATAACTCAGTTACTGTCATTGGTAATACGTCGCTTGTTATTTGGGGTTGGAAACCTCTCAATGGGTTCCTACTGGTCCTGCCCCTTTGGGTTTACGGTCACCTCCCCGGAGGAGACAGCAGGTGTAAGTTCAGGATGAAAGAGCTCTGATTTCCCTTAGCATCTTGCCGCGTGCCTCAGGCTCAGGGGCCCGCGAGCCACAGCCCCGTCAGCTGGAATGTGAGTCTGTCTGTCTGTCCATGAGGAGAAATCCCTCCCTCCTCACAACCTGACTTTCGGGTCATAATCCACGCTAGCAAGGTTTCTCCTTACTGCATCTGTGCCTTTATTACGGGACCCTGATCCGTTCTGCAGTAGGCAGGGTATGAACAAATGAAGCCAGAGAGCACCCTGAGCTCCTCAGATCCCCGTGTGCACTGCCGAGGTGGGGACGAGCCGCCAGAGGGACGGGCCTCACGCAGGGACAGTGCCAGCCTGGCACCCCGGTGCCCACACGCAAGCTAGAAAATCAGAGCATCTGAGATTAGACATCTCATGGGTCAGAAATTCTTTAAAACAGTCTGCTGAGCTGTCTGTACATTTGCATTTTTCTGAGAAGTCTGTATCTTTCATCCGATTCTCAAAGGGGTTCACGTCTTTGGAATGTTTACATCAACCAACTCAAGACCTTTATCTGAGCCATTCTGTTGACATTAATAACGCAATAAAAAGGTTAAAATGGGGCTTCCCTGGTGGCGCAGTGGCTGAGAATCTGCCTGTCAATGCAGGCGACACAGGTTCGAGCCCTGGTCCGGAAAGATCCCACATGCCGCGGAGCAACTAGGCCCGTGAGCCACAACTACTGAGCCTGCGCGTCTGGAGCCTGTGCTCTGCAATGAGAGGCCGCGACAGTGAGAGGCCCGCGCACCGCAATGAAGAGTGGCCCCCACTCGCCGCAACTAGAGAAAGCCCTCGCACAGAAACGAAGACCCAACACAGCCAAAAATAAATAAATTAATTAATTTTTTAAAAAAAGGTTAAACTGACCCTAACTTACACTATTTGATGTGATTTGGTAAAAATCTTATTTACAGACTTTTAACAATAATTTCCATTTGAACTTTAAATTATAGAACTAGACTTTGATACTTATGTCTAGCTATTTAGGAAAACGTGTGAAATAATATTTTTATTCTTTTGAAAGTAAATGGATACTTAACGGGGCCTTAAGACAATTAGTTCTCTTTAAAAGTCATAAGCAAATGCCTGTATTTTTTGTTAACTTAATTATCAAATCCTTTCTTTTGCTGGTAGTTCAAGATGAATCCATTCTTCTGTCTAATAAAACCCTACACGTTTCAACTGTAAGACCTCAAGCCAATCGGTTTATTGCACAAATGCAGACAGTTAACCAGATGCCAGGGACCAAACCAGGTAACAGCTGATGTTGAAGACAGTTGATATCAACGCTGGATAATCTTACCGTCAAGAATAGGGCGATGGGAAGGATGTGTCCTGTACCCTACACGTGTCAACTGTAAGACCTCAAGCCAATCGGTTTATTGCACAAATGCAGACAGTTAACCAGATGCCAGGGACCAAACCAGGTAACAGCTGATGTTGAAGACAGTTGATATCAACGCTGGATAATCTTACCGTCAAGAATAGGGCGATGGGAAGGATGTGTCCTGTAGACCAGACGGAGGACACCGTCTGCTGTGCTGGCGGTCGGAGGAGCGTAGCTGCCTGAGTGCAGGTGAACAGGCCCAGGTGACCGCGAGCCCAGGACCCTGACACGGTCATATGCACATGCCCACTCCCGTCCTTCTGTTCCTTGAAGTCTCTGCATGAAGCCCTTCTCACTCCCCACCCCACCCTCCCCGCTAAGGGCCAGGGTATAATTTACAGCATCACCTGTCACCGCACCTTTGATGCTGCTCTGTAATTATCTCCCACTTGTTTCCAATCCTGGCTGCAAGCCCCTGCTCGGAAGATTCTGACACATGTTCGGAGCTCAAGAGATGCTATTGTCTAAAGGAAAGGAGGGTCCATTCATAAATCATGAGCACATATAAAAATATAGGGAACCAAACATGCATTTGAAACCTGCCTCATCTTTCTTGAATTGAAGCCCCAATTCAAGGATTTTTAAGTGCTTTCCATGAACACAGCAGAGATGCCCCAGCCCCATCTCCACACCCACGAGCGACCAGACGCCCATCACTCATCCCTGTCGGGCCCCAGCCCTGGGTGACAGATGTGCCCCTGCAGCCTGCGGGTTCCTCTGTGCTTGTCGACAGGGAGCCTTGCCCAGCAAGTGTTTTGTACACTTTTCAACTTCCTTGACAATTCAAGCCCCTGTGTGGCATGTTTGCATCTCAGGGGACAGGTTTCAGGCACCAGGAGACACTCACCCTTTAGCATCATCAGCTAATTAGACGGCAGTGTTTCCAAATGGCCTCTGATTGAAGCCTCTGAGGCAGAGGCAGTAAGAACAACAAGGTCCAAGTCTCTGTTAATCAAACAAAAGCAACGCTGCCCGGAACAGTCAGCTCCTGGGGTTCCCCACCAGGACAGTGGACCCACCGAGAGGGGCCATCACTCAAGATCACCTGAGGGCGACCTGGAAGAGCATCCCGACCTGGAGATGGCGAGATGCCCCAAAGTGCCGAATACAGAGTTCAGAGTTTTCAACGAGCCCACGAGAAGCTCTGCTGTCCAGGGGCGAGGCCAGCTCCCCAAGTCGCCCAGGCCCACGAGTGGGCTGTGATCAGGCCATGACTTCGACCTTGGCCTCCGGTTCCCCCGCCCCAGCCTGTCCCTGGCGTCCCCCTGCTGCCCGGCCCCATGCACCCTCCTCTCTCTCCTCTCCCGTTGCGATCAGATCAAAGGCTGCGCTGAGATCAATAAATCACGTCTAATGGGAAAAGCGGTCCGTGGGGAAGGCTGTGTACTGGGGGGCGGGGGGAGGGCACGGGGCTCCTGCTGGGACCCAAGGCCTCTTGGTTCAGCCCGGCACCTCCGCCGCCCCCTCGGGGTCAGGCTCCGCGCACGGCACTGAGGACGAGGCCTGAGGACGAGGCGGGGGCCACGCCCGGCTGCTCTCAGGCTGCACGGGAGCCTCTGGGTCTCGCTGTGCGAATTCAGGGCAGCAGTCGGAGGAGGAAAGGAGACTCCGGTCTCCCCCCCGCCGCCCCCCGCTCTCCGGGCGGGGGAGGGGGAGGGCCTGGCCTGTAGCAACCTCTGTTCCAGGCTCCCTCACCCATACCCAGCCGCTTGGAGGCCTCCCCTCCGTCCCCAGGGCTCAGGGTCCCTCCTAACCCAGCCCCCTCCTGCCTCAGCCTCTGTCCCCGTCAGGAGTCCAGAATCTATTTTCCCGGGTTTGCTTCCAACTCAGATATTCCGGGGCCCACATGGTGACGGGGTTTCTTCATGCTCAGTCGGGTCACGGCTGCTTCCTTGAGCTACAGAGATTTCTCCTAGCAGATTTTCTTCCTTAATTTTGTTTCACTTTGGTCAGTAAAACAGTAGGAATCTGTTTAACGTTTTCCTGAAATCCCATTGACCAGAGGTTCCCAGATGTGTTAGACAATACTGTCAGGGCCTTAAGTGTGCCACCACCAATTCACCAGGTGCACACGGTTTACCGGCAAATACACAAGATTTGCCTGAAAGAGATCAGACAAATATAAAAGCGTGAGTGGGAATCAAAGGTAGGGAACTGTCCCCCAAAGAGCAAGGCATTAGTTGTCCATCCCATCTAAGCTGACAACATTTATTCAAGACCGACGTGGAGAATCATGGTGAACTTGATGCGGGAGGAGGGATGGGGGCTTTCTAATCGTCCTTCTGTTTGTTCGTTGAATGTTTACAAGAGTCTGGGGTTGAATCTGATTGATGCACAATGTCAAAGTACAGAATTCTTGCTTCTCATGCACAGACTGCTCCCCTCCATGCAGGGGTTCTCAACTGAGAGTGACCATGGCCTCAGGGGACAGTTTTGTCCTCACAACTTGCGGCTGGGGGCAGGGGTGCTACCGCGTCTAGTGAGCAGAGGCCGGGGGCATCCTAGACGTCCCGCAGCACCCAGGACCGCCCACCAGGAAGGGTCCCCGGCCCCTAATGCCGGCAGAGCACCGCCTGCTCCAAGGAACCGCCAACCTGCACGGTGCCCCGTGTTTCGCTTGGCCTGTCCCACAACCTCATCGCCTCCGTGTCACCCGGATGCGTTCACTTGTCCCCACGGGAAGACCATCCTGACTCCTGTCCACGCTGGGGCCTGACGGCTCTCCACCTCCTCTTCTGGGCCAGCAGGAACCCCTGACCACTCTAGCCCATGCTGCTGGCACAAGAGGACCATCCAGACTTGGACAAGATTTTTCACTTCATTGTGAGGCTCAGAGAAGTGAGTAGAATGGTTCCATCTAGCAACACGAGTATGGCTCCACAGCGCCTGGGCGGGCAGGCTCATCACCCTGGACCAGCCACAGAAAGTGTAGACAGCCCCTTTCTGAAGGACACCTGCACCTGCCACACTCAGGGCCTCCTGGCGAGAGTCATCTCCTGCGTAGACTACGATACACAGACCACCTTGCTGCCCTGGCCATGCTGACTGGCCCAAAGGTGACCCAGAAGAAAGCCTGGAACAAGAGGCCTGCTCACAGGAGTTCTCAGTACAGTGACGGACTGAACTGTTTGCGCTGCGTGTCGACAAGGACCCGCGCAGCAGAGAAGCATGGAGCAGGTGGTGGGCAGGGTCCACGGATGCACGGATATTGGGGGCAGAAACACGATGCAGAAGGAAGAGAGCTCTGCTGTGTACGCTTGTGCATCCCCGGGATGGAGAACCCTCACTGGCTCCCAGGCAGGTGAGTAAAGACTGACTTAGGAACAGGGTGCTACGCGTCAGCAGAGAGGGAGGCCCAGGGCAGCTTCCGGCGCGTGTATGAGTCCTGGTCCGGGAACTGCCGGCCCTGCCGCTGAGCGGGTGACGGCGGGGACCGGCCCCTGGAGGCCTCACGTCCTTCACAGCATCCTTGCTTCCCTGAGGCCGAGCTGGGCCTCTGTAGGGGCTGCTTCCTGCTCTTTCCTTCTTACCTATGCAATTTCAAAACAAAATGACAGTAGCTCGGGTCCTCTGAGAGTCTCTTGAAATGCAAAGGAAATGAAAGGCCCGTGAGACCTCATCAAGAGAGAAGGGTCTGATCCTCAAACTGCAGAGATTTCACGATGAGAGGAGGCCCACGCGGCACGGCCGCCCTGGGTTAACCTCCAGGACGTCCTGGCTTTCCTTCTAGTTGATGACTTGGATTAACAATGGGACAAAATCTCCTAGTGGGACTAGAAGAAAGAAAAAATATTTTAAAATGGTCTTTCCCTCCCCTGCTCCAACCACAGGGTGCTTCTTGCCAGATGGAATACAAGAATTTCTGTAGCTCCTCCTGTGTGATATAAACAGGACCGACGATTCGATGAGCCCTGCCCCAGCCGAGACCCGGGACGGACCACAGCTCTGCGCCAGCCCCATCCCGAATAAGTCACGTAACTTGAAGTTCCCTATCATCAAAGCATGATTTATTCTGAGGCCCTGAACCCACAGCAGAACATTGGATAATATCTAGCTTATTAATAAGGGATGAAAGTGTTACTTTTAGATTAGGTTAACCTAGAAAAATGTTGACTCAGTTTGGGTTTACTAAGATGACCAGGATTGTACACACTGACCACTCACCTGTGTGCGTGCTCAGCTGTGCTCAAGCCAACAGGCACAGACCTACTCTCCTAACTCCTGCTGGTGGCTGAATGGACACACACGATGTAGGTCAGAGTCTCCTCTGGGAACAAAATGCATTTCTCTTTCCTCTTAGAAAACATCGAAATCCACTCCAAACACTGTGCAGACCATGGCCTGTAAGGATGTTACAGGATATCAACAGGTTGGGCTCTGACTGCAGCTTCACGTGGAGTTAACATCTGCTCACGCCCCTCTTCGGTTTCCTTTGATGGGAGGATGGATGGTGAACAAAGGCACGACACAGAAGGATTGCTGTTAGTTGTTGCAGCAGGATTTTACTTAGGAATTCATTTCTCTGTTCCCACACAGGACTCCTTAGAGTGAGGAAGATTTTACCAAGAAAATCTTTTTTCAGATAAAATTCCCTCTACTCCCTTTAAGTAATCTCAGTAGCCTTGACAGTTAGATAGACAGGAGAGTATTATGTGTCCATATTGCAGATGGGGAGTTGAAGTGAGAAGAACCATCATGACAGAACACTTCCCTGTGGATTCTGGGAAACCCAATTTTCTCATTCTAATTTCAGTGCGATGACCCAGGTAACATGTATTTCATTATCTGAGTGGGTTAAATGAGACCAGAGAAAAGAAATAAAACTTCTAATTCAAAATTTTTGCCATAGGGCTTTCACTTCTGGCTCTAGTGGAGGAGCCTGTGTCAATCCAACCATCTTGCTGAGAACAAGTAGAAAATCTGGACAAAGAGCAAAACAAGTTGTTGAAAGACAATGGACAGCAACTGAGTCAGCCAGGACTTGAGAGACCAAGAGCTCAGAGAAGAGGAAAACACAGCAGAGCACCACATTCTTCCTTGCTTTTCCTATCGAAGCATTTGCTATATCCTAAGTGGAGAAAGCAGAGACTCAGCGCATTCACAGGGTGTCAGATCAGAGTCCTGGGTCCCCAAGGCAGCAGCACTGGAGAAGCCAAGAATTTGGAGAAATGGAAACCACGGGGAAGTGAGCACAGCACCCTGCAGTGCACTTCACCTCGAGGCCTTTGCCAGTTCCTAACCTGTGTCCAATCAGAGTCCAAGGAACCAACAGGAGAATGTCAGCTAAGAGGCCACAAAACTGAGCAGAGCTGCCATAAAACTCATGGTACTAGAGAGAAAAGAGAGACCCCTGAGGGCTGGGACCCGGAGGCAAAGGGAGACTAGAAATGGTGCTGTCCACAGGAACCTGGACTGTCTCAGTCCCTGGTGGGACCAAGGTGATCTGAGCCCATAGCACTCCCTGTTAGAAGGAAAGTAAACCCCATGAAAGATAAAGATAACATCATTCAGAGACTACAATTTTTATCCACAGTATCTAGCATCCAATCATAAATTATCAGGAGTGCTAGTAAATAGGGCCAAATAAATGAAAACTAGGAGAAAAGTGTAGACAATAGAAACAGCCCCTTGGGTGATCTAGGTGTTGCTGTTATCAGACAGAATGTTTAAATAGCTCTGGTTAATAGCTAAGAGAATAGGTGGCAAAGACACAGAACTGATATTTCTTAAAATGCTAGAAATGAAATATATAATTACCACAGTGAAGAATGCAGAGATGTGCTCAACAGGGAACTCAGCAGAGCAGTGGAGAGAATGAGTGGAAACAGGTTCATAGAAAGACTGACCAAAGAGAAAAAAGTGATGGAAAATATATGTGAGAGCGTAAGAAACACATGACACTGTGGGAAGGTGTAACATACATGTAATTGGAGTTCCAGGGGAAGGGACAGAGCAAAGGAGCAGAAGCAATATTTGAAGAGGAATTGGCCAAGAAGTTTCCCAAAATGGTCCAAACATGAACCCACAGATTTAAGAAGCTCTACAGAACTGAAGCAGGATAAATACAACAGGAGAGAAACACACTTAGATCCGTCTGAGTTATATTGGGCTAAAAACATCACAGGTCAACATGTCAAAAATCAAAACCAGAAAGAATCTTCAAAACAGCCAGGGGCGAGAGCAACGTGCAAGGGAGCAAAACTTGTACTAACAACTGACTTAAAAAAAAAAAATGGAATCCATAAGACCGTGAAATAACATCTTTAAAATGCAGAAAGAAAATGGTTGCCATGTTCCAGGCGTAGAAAAATATCTTTTAAACGAAGGCCAAATAAGGTATTTAGTTAAATCTATCCATGTGTAACATAGCAGACAAAGCTGTAAATATGCATTAAAAACACTATTTGTGCCACACAGTCCTCTGCTAACATCCATGCTCCTTCCCACCAGCCTACAGACCTACAAGGAAACAGATGAGATGGGAAACCACGAGTTATTTTTAAGAGCAACCAACCAATTCCTCTCCTGTTCTTGATCCAGTTTACAACCGCCAGCCAAGTTTTACCTTTGTCTTTAAAGATATAAAATGCTGTGCCTAAGAAACTATGTCCCTATATAAGTAAACTTCTGCGGTGATTCAAAAACATAAGAAAAATGAATTTAACTATTTCACCTGGCACCACCTAGCCACTGAGGGGGGCAGCAGTGCCTTGCCCCCTCTCTCTACATGACCTTCCTAGTGTTCTTGCTCTGGACACAGAAAGCTCAGGAGTGAGGTGTGGCCCTGAGTAAAGACATAAATCATTTTCCGGAGATGCATTGCCCGTTGAGGGGTATGTGGAGACCATCTGAAAACCTTTCCTTAATAAAGTCCACAGGGCACGAGGGAACGATCACGGGCTTTGGTGGCAACCAGATCCTTTAGATGACTCTCCACGTTAACCACTTCCCAGCTGAATGACCAAAGCACTGAGCCTCTCTGAGCCTTGTTTTCTCCATCTTCTAAATGGGAATATGAATACCCACCTCAAAGAGTCGGGAAGATTAAATTAGATCAAGAACCCGAAGTTCTGAGTACAGTGCATGAGTTGTACTTGGCCCCCAAATAGTAGGTATCGTTTTTACTACGCCGGTGTGTCGGCGTGTCAGGTGGGAGGAAAGTGCTGAATGACAAAGCACTGAGTGGGAAAAACGAGAGCTAAGTCCGTCCTCACTGGAGAATGGTGACGAGTGGGGCTGGGCGCTAACAAAGTAACGTGGTATTTACACGGCGAGTTCCCTCTTCGGCGGGCTGTGAAGTTTGGTTGCCTTAGAGATGGTACAGTCATTAGCCACCAGCAAAAATAGGCATGCTGCGGAGAATTTAGAGGAAAATGCATTTAATTAAGTACCATCTGAGCCACCCACGCTGTGAACAAGGAATCTGGCAACGAGGGTGTTATGGTTGCCAAGTTCCTGCCAAATGTTATTTTCCTAAGTTCTTGTGTTGGTTTTTTCCTGACCAAGACCTGAACAAAGAACTCCAGATGGCAACGTGGAGAGAGGAAGCCCGTCCCCACAGACCAGAAGTCTCCCAGAGCCCCGAGAAGATTGGAAAAAGCTTTAACAATATTTCCCCTGGATGGAGGAAGGGCGTGGGTACCGCAGCAAGCGCGGAGTACGGAATGATGATTAAACTTTAGGGCGAAGTCTCTGAGGATGCCAATCATGCTTTTTCATCCTTGAATGTGCCCTTCCCCCTTCCCCCCACCCCCACCCCAGGGGCCTGTGCAAAGCACAAGTTCTCACCAAGTGCTGGTGAGACCTGGACGGGTCACTCAGAAAGCTCGGAGCACACGTGGCAGTGTAAAGCATGAGGACTAAGCACTTCACGTGTGTGTGTGAACTTTAGCCCTTGCAACAAGCCATGGCAACCGATTATCACTCTCAGGTTTTAGCAGAAGCTCCGTCTCAGAGAATTTCAAGAGTTTGCCTGTGAACACAGAGCTGGCCTCCAAATAAGGCCTGCCTGAAGTCGAAGGTCATATTCTAGCACTGCACTGAGAAGCTGGGCAAAGTTCTACAAAGTCCACCTTGACGTGAATCGTAACTAAGGAAACAATGCATAAGATTGAGCCCGGCCAATAGGGAAAGCCAGGCCAGTATGAGAATATAGGTCAAGAAACTCAAATACCTACTGTGCTGGGAAATCACAGGACACTCTGTGTAACGAAGAAATTTGGTGTCATGGGGTCAAAAGTAAAAACATTCCAAAACGTCAAGGGCCCAGTAGTGTTTGACGCAGCCCTGTCCACCCGGGGGGGAGTTTTCCTACA
>NW_006779033.1:2489729-2492015 GCF_000442215.2 Lipotes vexillifer | reverse complement strand
CCTACATGCGGTTTTAAAGCCTCGTGCAGCCTCATGCAGGACTGTTGTTTGTACAGCCTTCTTTCTCCTTAGCTGATAGAAAATGTGGGTGTGAAAGTTGCAAGTATAAATGTGAAATCTGTTTAGTCCCTTGTTAAATTTTCTCCTAGATGTCAGGTGGAATGCCAAAGAGAGACAATGACAGAAATCTTGTTTTTGTAAGTCTTTGGAGATAGAAGATACTGGAGTGTAGATGTGGAAAGCACTTCTGTGGGAGCTGCCCGTGCGATTCTGTCCCATCGGGGTGACTCACCTCCACTCCAGGGTCCCCACCATCATCTCGACCCATCATTCATGAACTGAAGGCTCCCACTTCTCTCCCAAATGTCTCTACTGAGCTGCAAAGCCTGTGCTAGGTTAGCTTCCAAACAACTCCCATTATATGTGGCAAACAGTTCAAGTTCAATAGATCCAAAGTCAAGCTCATCATCGTGTAAACGTCCAAATGTCCAAATACATTCTCACTTGGGTGTCTCGCTGCAACGTTCAGGTCCTCTCACAGCCCTGGGAGCTGGAGACACAAGGGTCATCTTTCATACGTCTCTCTGTCTCCCTCCAAATCCAATCAGCCCCTAGTTCCTCCTGGTCCATCTTTGGATATACTTCCTGATTTCTCTCCGCTTCCAGGACCACTCCTCGTTCATCTTTATTCCTCACCTGAAATAAAGCAAGTCTCCCCATCATCCTCCCTGTGGTGTTGTTCCGACAACATCCACTCTCCACGCTGCATCCAGAGGGGTCTTCGTGAAACTGAATCTGGTCCTGTTACTTCAACGTTAAAAAGCTTTAACGTTTTCTCCAGACACTTCTGTATAAAATCCGAGTCTTCACAGGCCATGCCAGAGCCTTCATGGTCTGCCATCTTCTTATCTCTCCATTTTGGACCCTTGTCATTCCTACATTGTTATTTCAAATGGTCTACAATAGATAGAAAGGCAGGTAGATAGAGGAAAGATAGATAGATAGATAGATAGATAGATAATAAATAGATGATAGACGATAAGTAGAAAAGTAGGTGATAGATGAATAGATAACTACACAGATGATTGCTGATAGAAAGGAAGGGAGGGAGGAAGACCACATGTCTGCTGGTGAGGTTGCAGCAGTGGAGCTCTGTGCAGCCGCAGACGCAGGCAAACAGTGTGGGCAACGGGAAGGTCAGAGCCAACGCACGGCCAGCAGAGTCGGTCCATCTTGAGAAGAAAGTTCTGGTCTGATCCCATAGATGGTGAGGTCGGAAGAAGACCAGCCTCCTGGTGCAAACGCTGAGAAGAGAAAGGAAAGCAACAGAAGAACTGAATAAGGGAGAGAAGAACACAAGACGGGAAACACGAGAACAGCAGCTGCAGAGCAGAGAGAAAAGACGCACTCACACCGAACCTGGGGAAGACGATGCATCAGCACCAGAGACACAGGAGCGAACACAGCCCAGGATGCAGGATATACACTCCTGGTTGGGATGGACTAACAGGGATCAGAGTCACCGTCCTGCCTTAAACAACAACAGCAACAAAAAGGAAAATATGCTTTTCAGACACTGACAACAGGTAGCACAAGAGAGTGACTCCTGAGAGAAGAGAAACAAATGAGTGAGCCCTGGGGGGCTCCCGTGTGCTCCAGAGAAGGAACAGTGCAGGAAGCAAGCACCTAAACAAAGCCTGCCAGTCTCCCCAAGTCGAGCTGACGTGGCTGAAAACTCAGGGATGTCGAGGTGGCCAAGCTTGCCAAGGAGAGTAACAGAGAAGAGAGAGCTTCACAGGAGAGAGACACCCTCCCAGACGGCACGCTCAGTGATCGGAGGGCAGTTCCCCTCTCCTCTCTGGGAGGACTGACCCTGAGCGAGGGAGGGAGGTGGGTGGGAGAGCATCCGGATGAGCGGCCAAAGGATCCCCGAGCTTGCACAGGGCAAGGGAGCGTCGACCTTCCTACAACCAGGCTGAAAAAGCCTTGCAACACGCAGTGCGTTAGGTGTGCTCAGAAGGGAAGAATATCCCAGAAACCAAGGTTGCTCTGGTGCCTCCCAGCAGAACTTGAAAGCAAGCTTCAAAAGGACTGTTTCCAAGTAACTTACTGTGTCCCAGAACAAAGCCCAAGCGTATTTAAAGGAATATACAAAAATACCCAACACCCCACAAGATAAAAAAAAATGCAACGTCTGACATCCACTCAAAAATCATCGAGGGCTTCCCCTGGTGGCGCAGTGGTTGAGAGTCCGCCTGCCGATGCAGGGGACACGGGGTGCTGCCC
>NW_006779033.1:2469254-2489696 GCF_000442215.2 Lipotes vexillifer | reverse complement strand
TCTGACATCAACTCAAAAATCATCAGAGGGCTTCCCTGGTGGCGCAGTGGTTGAGAGTCCGCCTGCCGATGCAGGGGACACGGGTTCATGCCCCGGTCCGGGAAGATCCCACGTGCCGTGGAGCGGCTGGGCCCGTGAGCCATGGCCGCTGAGCCTGCGGGTCCGGAGCCTGTGCTCCGCAATGGGAGAAGCCACAGCAGTGAGAGGCCCGCGTACCGCAAAAAAAAAAAAAATCATCAGACATGCAAGTGGCAAGAAAATACATTCCAGAATGAGGGGGAAGGGTGAAATCTATCAACATAATGAGACCCAGAGATAATACAGATGAAATAAATAGTAGACAAAGACACTAAGACAGTTGTAACTACGTTCCATACATTCAAGAAGGTAGAGAAAACGATGAGAATACAAGAGCCACATGGGTGATATAAAAAGCAGCCCTAAACTTGGGAGCAGAATGCCTCAAAGCTTGAGGTGTCTCTTTGATACATGAAAGGGACATAGCAATATCCTCTTGCATCATCTAGAATGATCATATACCATTTGTTGTCCAAACAAGTACGCTTTTGAGAATGGAAGGGCACAATTGGTCATTACTTGGAACCACAAGCAGAAACTACCCAGGATAACTGTGACATGTGATGAGGGGAATATTTCCCCCCGAAACTCAGCAAGATTAAACCAGGGGGCAAGAAGCTGTGTAGTACATGACCATCGAAAGCAGTCGGCATTATAAAAGTTCCTGTATTTAAAGAAATGCTTTCAGCCTTTTTGGAAATCTCAGCCACCCATACTAAAGCGTGCCATAAATCTGCCTGAGATGAGTTTTTCCTCTGCTCCCCTCCCCAGTCTGCTCCAGGACCACCCTGGACCTTGCTTTACTGTTGGGTCTGACTCTTCCACTGAGCGTCCCAGGCTTAGATTCTACGGTCCCTCCCCCATCAAACTTTCTCTGCCCCACAGGACCCCACTGTCAACAGAGCTAAGATAAAGAGTGTGAACGAGTGAATGAGCTCTTTGGTGAGGCAGTTACATCATGTACACCCTGGAGGCAATGCCTCAGACCAGGGACTCCTGGAGTGAAGATGTGAGGTGTCCTCTGAGGGCAGGTGAAGCTGGCTTTTCAGGCTGGCCCTCAGTCCCACAGGTAGCTCCCTTTTGACTAAGTGTTGGCAAATCCCCTGCTGGCCGGCATCCCTCAATACTCTAAATTATTTGCGCAAGTGAGCCAAAATACTGAGGGCTGCCAGAGAGGAAGAGAATCTCTTGCAAGGTGAGAAACAAGTTCTCGTGAAGCTGTCAAGTTTCATCCTGCTGGTGAGAAACTCCAGTCCAGGGGTCCAGCACGGAAAGACCCTGGTGTGTTGGTGACCAGAGCGTCTCCCTCTGTTCTTGTGAATAATGAGATTATCACAGATCCCAGCGTCACGCTATGACCCGATTGAAATCTGGACCTAAACCCTTCCTGGAGCACATGATGAACCAGAGGACCTCAGAGAACTGTTGTCATCACCTCTTTGAATAATGAAGGCATTTAATTAAAAAATTATAAGCTAGACTTTTTGCCAGGGACTCAGCTAAAACATCAAAAGTGGGGGAAACGGTGTCTCTGTTTGACTTAAAGGGCAGGTTCAAGGTTGGGGCATGGGGCAAGAGTCACCAGAGGAGACTCCCAAGACCTGGGGCCAGGACGGACCTGGGGGAGCCGTCCCGCCAGGGGAGGCCCCGCTGCGGGAGAGACTGCCATGCACTGGTGACCGCATGTCAAACAAGACGCTTCCCTCCCTCCCGAAGTTCGTCTTGGAAAACAGGCCTGTCCCAGCATGTGGGGAAAACACACAGAGCACGTTGAGCTCAGATACGAATCTGAACGCCATGGAAGACAGCCAAAAAAGCAGCACCTTCTCAGCCACTGACAATCGTTAGCTGCCTCAGTTCCTTGCAGGTCAGTGAGACCTGGGACCCAGCCTGGCTCCCAGCAGAGAACAGCTGAACGTGGGGAGCCGCTGCTAATAGACCAGGGAAGTACGATTTGCTTGTGCCAGACGTAGTCTTGGGAGGACAAAACTGGTCAAGAGAAAAACATGCCTTCTCCAGTCTTACACGTACAGTGATGTGGCAGTCGGCACGCGTTTGGGCACTTAAATAAGCAGGTTTTTGTAAAATGCCTAATTAGTAGCTAAAGGTTGTCAGCGAGGCTGCGACACCGAGAAGACAAATGCTGGATTTCGTTTCTCATCGGTGTCTTCAGTTTTTACGTCCTCTGGCTTTGGCTGTAGAAGGTCCACATCCTGGGAACTTAAGCAGAACCAGAGCAGACGTGCACTCTCCCCCAGGCTTCCTGTCACGTTGGTCCCAGAATCAGGTCTTTTCAGAGATTCAAACAGGTGACTCTGGGCGCCCACAGGTCCTCACACTTGATCGCTGACAGGGTGCAGAGCAGGACGGTGAGAAAAGTCAGGCTGAGGGTTCTTCCCCAGGTTTCCTGGGCCAGCAGGCAGCAGGGCCCGCAGGCACCGCAGAGCCCAGAGGGTGACACGGCCTCTGGGGACCCGCGGCTGGCCACGCAGGACCCAGGTCTGCCCCAGGGATCCCGCCGCTCCTCCAGCACCCACCTGCGCCCCGGGCCCCCGCCAGTCCACCTGGGACCACACCGTGACCAAGGAGCATGGTAGAAAGGACGCCTCTCACTTACACCCCGTCTCCCCTCTTATATACCTCCTCTCGTTACTTCCGTTCTTGGCTTCTGTCCAAAATTTGTTTCTTTGGGTATAAATCCAGGAAGAACAAATGGTATCATGTAACGATGAGAAATCAACACGCACATCCTCTTGTCTGGTTCGGGCGCCCCCACGTCGCATCATCTCGCGCCCAAGGGCCCACGTGTCTGTAACGTCTCCAGCCCCTGCTGTAAACGGCATACACAGCAGTCTCCCCTCTGCTGACTGACGCCCAGGGGGGCCCAGGTGCCACGCTGCCAGGGAGGGTCGGTCAGACCTTCAACTAGATGCGTCCTCAATTCTACCTGCAGGAAATGGGGAGGTTCACGACCTTTCTCAGAAAACACCCAAAGGACTCTGAGTGGCCAACCAAATACCAGGCAATTTGTTGATAGGAAGGGAAGGTACAGTGGGACTCGCCAGAGCCTGGGGATAAATCCGCTCAGAATGAGCCCTGATTAAAGAAAAATAGCAGGGGCACTTGGGCCAAAGAAGAAAGAGAGTGTTTGCCACATCAGACACCAGCAGGCGGTGTGAGGTGCGGCGATCAAGACGGCATGACATTGGGGTAAGAATATATGACAAACCAACCGAACAGAATAGAGCATAAATCAGACTCATACATCTATATGACAGTTTCACAACTGATAAAAGTTGGATTTGAAAATCAGAAGGGAAGATGGATTATTTAGCAAAGAAATTTATTCCTAACTCACATCATACACCAAAATAAATTTCAAATGGATTACAGAATTGCATACAGAAAATTACCAATAAAAAAACGAGAAAGCAATAAAGCTAAATTCTGATCTAATCCCTAGTAGGGACAGTGCTCCTAAGCATATTCACAAAAAAGATTGATATGTAGGACGATATGAAAATTTGAAATTCTCTACATAACAAGAGAATTGATTAAATTAAAAGATGGACGATGAACCAGAAGGCAAGAACTGAAAACAATATGATAGCAAGTGGTTAAAATTCTGCGTAAAGCTCTTAGTAAACGGGACTGGATTACTAGCTGTGCGAGTTCGGATGGATCATTTAACCTTCATAAACTTGTATGATTTTAATGGGGATAATAATTGATTAGATCTCATAGGATTGTGAGGATTAAAAGAGATAAAACAGCATTAGTGGGACTTCCCTGGTGGTGCAGTGGTTAAGAATCTGCCTCTCAACGCAGGGCACACGGGTTCAAGCCCTGGTCCGGGAAGATCCCACACGCCGTGGAGGAACTAAGCCCGTGTGCCACAACTACTGAGCCTGCGCTCTGGAGTCCGCGAGCCACAACTACTGAAGCCTGCACGCCTAGAGCCCGTGCTCTGCAACAAGAGAAGCCACTGCAATGAGAAGCCCGTGCACCACAACGAAGAGTAGCCCCCACTCGCCGCAACCAGAGAAAGCCGGCGCGCAGCAACGAAGACCAAATGCAGCCAAAGGAAAAGAAAAAACAAAACAGCATTAGCATAGCAAAAGGCACTTAGTGAAGGCTTCCTAAATGTTTGTTGTAATGATTACAACTATTGTTAAATTATTTATTATAATAAATAAATAATATTAAATATTTACATTCATAGGTACTGAATTTTATTATTAAATACTTCAATAGAATTATGAGCAAAGACTTGAGGAGGTAATTCAAACCAGAAGAATACAAATGGGGCGTGAAAGCCGCTCACCAGCGTCAAAGCAGCAACCAGAACAGCAGCGCATCTAAGCCGTAACTCGGGGAGTGCTGTGAATCCTTAAGCCCCGTTGGTATAATCTTCCCGGAGGGCAATTCATCAGAACGTACCAAAATGATATAAAATTATGTTTATATCAATTCACCTAATAATTCTACTTCCAGAATTTTATCTAAGGAAACAGTCAGATATGTGCAAAAGAAAGAAGTGTATCAAGATTATTAATCATAATAGCAAAACATCAGAGACAACATAAGGTCCGACAAGGGAACGTTCTCCCATCAGGCAATGGAATTCCATTCAGCCACTGGACATCAAATTGTAGAAAAATATTTAGAAGCGTGTGAGGATGTTCACAAGCACTTATTCAATGAGTAAAAGTAGGTACAATTCTGTCCTATATTTTATTTCAACTTTTTAAAAGTCATATATTCTAAATACATAGACCGACTATAAATAAATGTATGCATACATGCGTTCATGTATATTATCTGGAACAGAAATAAATACACTGTTTAGATCTGGAGGGTAGAAATGCTAGTGATGGTTCTATTTTTTTCTATTTTCTTTGTGTCTTTGTCTATTTTCTATAATGTCTACTTTATTTATGTGGACCACTTTTTTCTTATTAGCAAAAAATGCAACACATATTATTTTAACAGCCCCTGTGATTATTTTCATCCTTAACTCATATTACTTTCCAAGCTACTATTTTTATCTCAAATTGGAAATGGAGAAGCCAGTCAATCACTCATTTAAGGGTCTTGTTTCTACCCAGTCTGTGGTGTGAGTGCCTCTCCAAAGAGCCTCCCAGTGCAGGTTATTGCTCAACCAACACAACCGTGCTGGACACCTGCCCCGCTTCCTGTCCCCTTTTGGGGAAATAGAGGCAAATCCAAAGAGCTCTGGATTTGGGGCTCACGGTCCTGGAAGATTTCCTCCTACTCTTCTCTCTCTAGTTCCCTATTCTTTGGTAATTATCATATATTTTAATTTGTAATTTTATAGTTATTGCTTTGTTTAATATTTCTCTCTCTCATACTCTAGACTCCAGGAGGGCAGGAAACCGTATCTGGTTTTCTCAGCACTATATACACAACACCTAGAACAGCTTTTAAAACACAGTAGGGGGCTTCCCTGGTGGCGCAGTGGTGGGGAGTCCGCCTGCCGATGCAGGGGACGCGGGTTCGTGCCCCGGTCCGGGAGGATCCCACGTGCCGCGGAGCGGCTGCGCCCGTGAGCCATGGCCGCTGAGCCTGCGCGTCCGGAGCCTGTGCTCCGCAACGGGGGAGGCCGCAGCAGTGAGAGGCCCGCGTACCTCAAAAAGAAAAAAACATAGTAGGTGTTCAATAAATATTTGGGAAATCAATGACAGGAGAGTGACTGTCAGTGGTGAGAGCTGTGACAATGGTGATGAACAGTGACAATGATGAAGATGAGGAATGAACATGCACAGAGCAAAATAAGGCCAAAAAGAGGGTCAGGCTTTTCCACCCTTTCGAAGTGGGTGATGGAGAAGAAAGATTTTCTGCAAGAGGTGAGGGTTGATTGTCCTTAAAATATGAATTGATGAATGCAAGTAGATGGGATGAGAAATGGGGGAGAGAATCTCATTAAACAGAACAATATAAGGAAAGTGAAAGAGGGGTAAAAGAGAAAGACCCGCAGGGAGCCTGCCCGGAGCTGGGCGTGGCCAGAGCACAGGACGCAGGGAGGGAAGAGTAAGAGAATAACCAATAACCAGACCAGGAAGAGCCTTCTGTTCCATGATAAGGAGTTTAGATTTCACCCAGGAGACCTTTGGAGCCTCTGAGAAATTCTGAGGAGGAGTGACTTGAGCAAATTTGTATTCTAGAAAGCTGACGCTGATTGGGGAAAGGAAGAGATGGTTTGACTGAGGTGAGTCAACGAAGCAAACAGAGCTTGGCCACAGTCTGGTTTGGGGAGGTGGGTGCCTTGAGGAGGAAAGTCAAGGTTGACTTCCACCTTTCCAGCTTAGGCAACAGAGGACGGTGTGCAAATCAATGAAATAAGGAAAGTTGGAGAAGACAGTGAGACCAAACCTCACCTCCTTCTAGATGCCACTTTCTTTGGGCCCAGAAATCTGCAAAGTGGAAATAAAATAACTGGGTAATGAACGGAGGCCACACATCCAGGTGTCATGATTCCCAGGGTAATCCATGAACATTTCAAGAGGGGCCTTTTAAAAATGAGTGTGTTAAATGAATTAGTTTGGCTTGTTGGGGCTGCCCAACTATCACTGTTTTCTTTAAGTTTTTTTGGATTAATATTTTTTATGTAGTAAGTAAAAATATAAGAGAAAAAGCAGGATAGAGGAAAAGGTAATAGTTAAAAAGTGTGTTTATAATAATGACAATTTTTTGAAAAGAAGGACTTCTAATGGTGGAACCACCCACGTGGGTCATATTTAGGGCCACCAGAGACATGGCTTGTTTCTTCTCTTGCCTCATGTGTTTAAAATTCCCAGACAGGCGCTCAGTCCCTAGTCACTATCATGACTGAGTTAACAGGATGTGTCTGGGCCAAAGTGCACCTGGGTTTATACACCAGCACTGCCACCTCCTAACTCTGGGACCTCAGTCTCTTTTGTTTCGTGGTGCCTCAGTTTCTTCATCTGCAAAACCATGGTAATAATTTCTACGTCCCTAGATTGTTGAGAAGGTTAAATGAGACTATATGTAAAGTCCTTAAAACTCACAGTAAGTCTCAAGAAATGCTGGCTGCTTTGGTGATAAGGTTTCCAGGGCGTCTTTGTGCATTTTCATGACCTGCTGTACCTACATGGTTAGTTTCCTTATGTTGTCACAGGCTGAAACCATCACACTTCTGTGTGCCAGCCCCAGAGCTGCAGACGGGCAGGGTCCCAAGCGAACTACGCCATCAAGCCCTAAGGGGCAGGAAGCAAACAATGTGAAACACAAACAGAATCAAACACCATGTAAACAACCGTGCAAAACTCGCAGGGCCTTTGGAGATCCTTATAAAGACAACAGCAACAACTATGAGAGTGAAGCAGTAATTACGGCAATTCACCTTAATGGAGGCGATTAAGCCGACTGGGGTCGGGAGCCTTCCCTGGATGGCCCGCTCGCTTCTCCCACTTAAGGTCCCTGGGGTTCAGAAGAGCAAAGCAAGCGTACAGCCCCAAGTCTCCCTGCACAAGGTCGAGGGAGAAACCCCCAAAGCTGCGCTTGGACTCCTGTCTGAGGGGCACGTGCTCAGGATGGGGGGTGGGTTAGGAACCGGGCCCTGGCTGGGCCACAGCCATGGCAGTGGCCAGGCATCTACTGAGGCTTCACTGTGTTTTCCCGCCTGGACGGCAGAGTGAGAGCTGCGGTCCTGCCAGTGGCCTGCAGGGCGGGATTGGGGTGGAGCCTCAGCCGAGAGCAGCCTGAAGTTAGGGGGACCCTGGCCAGGGGGCCTCGGAGGCGGATTTTGATGTGGAAAAGTATTCAGAGTTTTGCTGCGGACGGTGCTGGTACCAAGCGTGCTCCCAAACACCCAGCCACAGCATCGCCCTGTCAACGCACTTCCACGCGTAGTTTGCTGTAAGGACAGGGCTGCAGCCATTTCAACAGGCAACAGCCCTAAACCTCCCTCCCACCCAGTTCTACGCAAAGGAGAGTCTGTGCCCGGCCTTCTCCTATCTTCCCTCTGACGGCCTCTGGGGTCCGGGGCTGAGGGCACGAGTGTCGTGCTCTCAGCGACCCGGAGAAGTTGTGGGAACGGCCAGGGTCGCGGCCAGCCCCGAGGAGGGAGCAGAGCACGCACACCCTCAGTTCTCTCTCGATTTGGGAATGACCTCTGCCCTCCGGGGGCGGGGGGCCGTCAGGCCCAGCTCATGTCCTCCTCGCCCTCAGCCTGCCAGGGCCACCAGCATCCCGGCATCCTCCCTAGAGGAGGCGCGGGGTTGGGCACACGTGAGCCCGGAGCAGGCTCAGCCCCTGCCCAGTTTCGGTGGTCTGGGGACCCACACCGCTGCCTTGGGCTCCAGAGGAAAAGTACCACAAACAAGCCCTGTGTTTTATAAACCGAGCAGCTTCCCTCCGGCTTTGATCTGTTCTCAGCTGGCACAGTGACGGGCACGGTGATGGCCAGGGTTCAGGACGGCATTGAGGACGGCCGCTCCCCCGGGGCCATGCAGCGGCCTCCGTCCAGCGGGCCCAGCTTTGCTGCCCCACGTCTGCCCAGAGCCCTCCCGTATCCTCTGGTCTGGAATCTCACTCGTGTGCTTCTGTCTGCCTGTCCATCCGTCTGTCCAGAGTCCCCGGTGCAGCTCTGCTTTGGTGTGCCAGTTGTGGTCTGAGAGGTTAGGGAAGGAGGCTGCGGGGCCGGGGGTGGACATCACCAGCCTGAGGCCTCAGAGATTTTGTGTCGTGTTTTCTCCACTTTCAACATGAGGTCCCAGAAAGGTTCCATCAGTGCTGACTAATGACAAAAGTTACAATCCATGGAGGGTCCACGGAACAACAAGCAACATACAGTCACCCCTCAGTGTTTGCAGGGCAAATGGGTTCCAGGATCCCTGTGGATACCAAAATCCGGGGCGCTCAAGTCGCTTGAGTAAAATGCCGAAGCGTTTGCATACAACGTATGCACATCCTCCCGTACACTTCAGATGATCCCTAGATGACCTATAACACCTGATACAACGTAAATGCTATGTAGATTGTTGTAAATACAATGTAAGTGCCGTGTAAACACTTGCCAGTCTGTGGGAAATTCACGTTTTGCTTTTCGGAACTTTCTGGAATTTTTTTCAAGTCTTTTCCATCCATAATTGGTAGAGTCTGTGGCTACAGAGCTCATGGATATGGAGGGTTTAATGTGTATTTACCACTCGTTTGATCCTCACAAAGGGAGGTGAAGAAACTCCGGCTCAAAGAAGCCACGTGACTTCCTCGGGGGTCGCATCCGCTGGCGAGGGGCGGAGCTGAGGCGGACGTCCGTGTGCGCTGATGATGGTGGCCAGCGTGAGACAGGCCTCCGCATCTGTGCTGGGGCAGGGTGGTGGCCAGAGCACTGGCCCAGGCCCACCCCTTCCAGTGTGTGTAGCAGGCTCCCGGGGTCCCAGGGGACAGAGCAGCTAAGCCTGGGGTCAGGGTGGGGAGACCATGTTCCCACATCCAGGGCAGGTACTGCAGACCTGCTGGCAGCAGGGCCGTCCTGGCATCTCCCGGCAACACTCCTCCTGGGAATCAATTCAATCAAGACCCCAACTGGTGATGGACCTGCTCCTGGCACATCAGACAGACCCTCCGCTCCTCAACCCACATCCAGGATCCCTTATGAAAACCCGACAGCCTGCGGGCCTTTCCCATCGATCTGGACTTGGGAGCAGAAACTACCGCAAAAGGGATCTTCCCCCAGTAGATTTTTAAGAATAAAGAGAGAGGAAAATTAAGTCACATGTTTAGGGGAAAGAGATCCTTTCTTATATAGCAGCAACGCTAAGAGTCTATAAACAGCCACCTGCCTGCGGTCAGTGTCCTGCCCCTTTGAAGCCCTTCAGCCTCCTTCCAGGCCCTTTGATCTCACGCCCCCTTTTCTCTCCCGCGTGGCCGGCTGCTCGTTCTAGATGTTTCTCCCGCGGCATCTTTTTTTTTTTTTTTAAAGAAGATGTTGGGGGTAGGAGTTTATTACTTTATTTATTTATTTATGGCTGTGTTGGGTCTCCGTTTCTGTGCGAGGACTATCTCCAGCTGCGGCGAGCGGGGGCCGCTCTTCATCGCGGTGCGCGGGCCTCTCACTGTCGCGGCCTCTCTTGTTGCGGAGCGCAGTCTCCGGACGCGCAGGCTCAGTAGTTGTGGCTCACCGGCCCAGTTGCTCCGCGGCACGTGGGATCCTCCCAGACCAGCGCTCGAACCCGTGTCCCCTGCATTGGCAGGCGGACTCCCAACCACTGTGCCACCAGGGAAGTCCTCCCGCGGCATCTCTTAATCGTCGGCTCGTTCAGCAGCCGCATCCAGCTGTAAAGGCTGTTGATGTCAGTTGTGCCCCCGCGTCTCTGAAACCTCCCAGCTCTGCACTCCCAGCCTCTCCCAGGTGAGAATTCCTGGCCTCTCTCACCTGGACTCCGGGGCTGCCGGCACCTGGCCGACTCCGCCTCGTCCCAGTCGTGGCTCACGGCCCAGGGCGGGGTCCTCGGCTGAAGTTCTGGTCACCTGACACTAAGGACACTGCACACACACGAGGGTCGGGGCCCCTTCCGGAGCCCCTTGCTCAGGGCTCGGCCGAACTTGCCCCTCCTGCCCCCACCCGCCAGGTGCCAGGCCTGGCGCAGAAGCTGCTCTGGGCGAGGGGTCAGCCTCGGCCTGTGGGACACCCGGGGGCGGAGCCTAGAGCTGGGGCCACATTCGGGGCTGGGCTTCAGCTGTGGGAGCCGCGAGCCCCTGGCTGCTGCCTGACACCACAGGAGGGGCAAGGCCGTGGGGTTGGGGGCAGGCGAGAGAGAAGGAAGGGGAGGAGGGGCTGGAGGACAGAGCATCTGGGGACACGACCCACAGGGGAGCAAGGGAAGGGCGGGGCAGCAGCCGGAGGTGATGGATGGGACAGCCACGGCGCCGCAGCGGTGCCGGGGGCGGGGGTCTGCCAGGGAGGGCCTGCAGGGGAAGGGCCTGCCGGGGGCAGCGGGGGCTCCGGGGTACGCAGGGGCCGAGTGGGTGTGGGCGGGAGGGGCTGGTGGCCTGACGGCAGCGGGGAGGGGCCACCAGGTCCCTGCTAGTCGCGTGGAGCTTGCGGTTCAAGCACACGGTTCCGGGAAGAGGGCGGGGGTGGGAGGACAGGGGACAGAAGATGCCCAGCGAGCCGCTGGAACGGGGTCGGGGCCGGGCTGCCTCTGAGCGGCCCCCTCACGCCGAGGGCGCTGAGCGAGTCTGTGCGGACTCCCTTGGCCCCCAGCGCCCTAGCAGGTCTCTGGGTGGCGGCCGCGAGGCCAGGGCCAGTCAGTCCCCCGTCCACGCGTGCCCATGCTCATCCATCCACAGAGAGTCAGCGCATGTGCTGGCCCAACCTCAGCCCCCAGGGCTAACGTTCCAGCCAGGGTGCTCCGTCCAAAGACCAGCCAGAGGCAGCACAGTCACCCCCACGTGGCTGCAACACTGGAAAGCCAATGGCCGGCACTGAAATTAATCCGATTAGGAAAGGTCTACGCCGAGTCCCCAGGTGACCACGACAATCTCCCGACATCAGGAAGGGCTCCGGGCCGGCTGAGCCTATCCCGCTCATAGTGACATACGAGTGCTGAGTCTCCCTGGAAGCTGCTGAAATGCGCCATCCACCTACACAGACTTTACAAGGTCACTAGGAACGAGCTGCATGTGAACCAAAGTGACATTTGGTGGTCTTGGGAATGGACTTGGAAAACAGAGAAATCTCTGTGTTGTCCTTTGCACGCAATACTGCCCAGCGTTTACTGCATAGATTATCAGCCATGAGAGGCCTGTTTGCCCCCAACCATGCCGTGGGGCGGCTCCTTTAGTCTCCATTTAGGGGAGTGGAGTTGAGATGCAAACCCAGGTGGACCTGACTCTAGATCCAGATCCTCTGGGGGAGACGGTGTGAACGACCAACGCTGCAAAGCTCTGCCTGTGACAGGAATGCGGGAAAAGGGAGCCTCCCCCCACATACTCAGCCCCTGGCGTCCTCCATCCCGATACAGTGCTCCTGGAGCTGCAGCTACGGCCAGTGATGCCCCCCGTGAAGCTTTTGGACGTCGCTCCTAACGTAGGGATTACGGGGAACAAGGGGTCGGATGCTGGCCAAGCCACCTGCTGGCTGCACCACTGACCCTGTTGGGCAGATTATTTTGCTGCTGCCCCTCACCCGATGAAACAGGGGCATCAAGGTGGTCGGGAGGGTTCGATGGGGACAAAGTGATGGGCAGGTGCCCAGCTGAGGAGGCATGCCATAAATGTCCATCAGGTTTTTTTAGAATAATCTCTTTCAAATCCTATTCTCTTCACTATGTAATTCGGACTTCACAGAAAGACATTTCAAGCTAAAATTCCTATTTGGATGGCGGTAGTTTCTCCCAGTATAATAGCCTCATTGGCCCTGCAGCCACATAAATTAACTCCTATTAAAATCTGGTAAATACAGCGAGAGAACTGGACAGATTCAGAAAGTTCTAACTCAGATCACAACCAGCCATCGCCCTTGGGCCTCTTGCTTCCCCTCTGCAGCTGAACCATACGAACGAGGATGGGCGTGAAATCACCGAGCCTCACAGCGCTGAAATCCGAATTCTCCGCAGTGTCAGGACGTGCAGACTGTTCGGCACTGTGTTTGTGAAGAAGGGACAGTTGATAAAGCAGAGAATGCACACAGGAGAGAATGCCTGCATCAAGGTTACATTGTTTTTAAAAATAAACAAAGTCCTGTAATTAGACATTGAAAGCAGTGACTAAATCACTAAAAACAACGGCAGACCACAGGAATGCGTCTGTGGAACTCATCATCGAGGATCGTGCCCACATCCAGCGATGCCCCGGGGCCAGCGAGGTTGGCTGCGGGTGTGAACAGGCGTCCAGCTTCTTCCCGAAACTCATGCTGGGGAACAAAATACACTGAACCTTCGGATGCAGCAGTGTGTTCCCAACTCCGTGGTCGGGTCACCATGTTAGCAACTGGAGTCGAACAGCAAAAATCGCAAATCAGAGAAATCAGCAAAAAGGCAAATCAGAGCCTGTTAGCTCGACGCAAGCTGGTGGTTAAGCATTTACCAGCACTCCTTATAGATGTTTAATTTGGTCCAACTAAACCACAAAATTTCAAGGCAAAAACTGGAACCTATCTTGAATTGGTCTTATTAACGGGACTCCTTACAGAGACAGACCATTAAAGTGAAATCGTATTTATTCTGCTTTTTTTAAAAAATATATGTATATATGTGCCTGTGTGTATTTGAAATTAATAAATATTTTTATGGGGGAAGAGTGGCCTGGTCCAAAGTGAGAGGAACCAGGATAAATAAATAAGTGATGCTTACTTCAGAGCATCTTCCTTATTGTATTCATTGCCTGGCCTTATGGTTAAATCTCCAAATTTCTCTTTATTTAGTGATCGATTCATTTTTCTTTCTTTCCTTCTTTCTTTCTCACTCATTCCCCTCCTTGCTCTGGTAAGGATTTATGATGATATCTGCAGGTTAAATTGTTACAAATTGATGTACAAGGCTAGCCTTTAAAGGTGGACAGAATCCATGAGCGAAGGGACAGCGGAAGCAGACAGAGATGTTAGGGGAAGGCAAGCAAGATGAAAACAGGGGTCACAATATTCATACACAAAGATGTCATTTAAAGGTATATAAAGATTTCTCTAAATCGTTAAGATAAAAAATATATAATAGTCACAAACATGTATTCACCAAAGAAACAATTACAGCAGAATTTGTTAATACACTCCTTTCAGAATTAGATCTAACAGAAAAATGGAAGTTAGGATGTTCTCATCATAAGCCAATAAAATTAGAAAAATATAATAAAAAAGCTTTCTTAGAAACTAAAGTATGTCTTTCTTAATAATCCATTTCATAATGTTGAAAATCAAATTTTAAATTAAATCTATCTCAAAAGCAATCAAAAAATACTTTATACCAAAACAGATGCAGCTAAAGCAGTACTGACTGCTCTATCTTAAGATATTGGGGGTGGGGGGGAAGTGTAAGAAAAAATTAGTAGGAAGAATCGATAAAGATATAAGCTGGAATTAAGAAGAATAAGAAAAAAAAGTAGAAAAGATAAATAAATCTTAAAGCTGATTACTTGGAAAGACCATTAAAATAGATAATGTCTTCATGGGCCTGATTAAGAAAAGGAAACGTAAAAGAAATATACAAAACTAGGGAAGAAAGAGTACAGATACAAAAGGAATTATAAGAACAAAAAGTAAATAGTATGTGTGTAAGTCTGGGGCAATGAAGTTAAAATCTAGGGAGAATTTAGTGATTTTTCTAACAAATAGAAAAAGGCAAAATTTCCCCATGAAGAAGGGAAAAACGTGAGTATTTACTGTAGGAGAGACTCAAAGCGTGACTAAAGATGCGCCAGCAGAGAGGGTCCCAGGGCAGCCGGGTTCAGAGCCGAGTCTTGTCCAGTGTACTTCTGTAAGGTGGACATTAATGTCGTATATATTTGCCTATGGCGTATAAAAAGGTGAAAAATTTCCTAATTCACCCTCTAAAGCTAGTCTATCCTTAATAACAAAGCTTGATAAGACTATCACAGTACTCCCAAAACCCTATAGAAAAGTATCATTTATGAATTTCAAGTTCTGAATAAAAGATTAATGAATGAGGTCTGAAGTGTCTCAAAAGAATATAACAGAACATGATCGAATCAGCTTTAACCCAAGAACGAACATGTATTTACTATTTGGAAACAGCAACATCACACAAGCACACCGCTGATGCTGAAGGAGGAGACCCTTTGTAAAAATTCAACGGCTGTTTTGCCAACAGTCCAGTTAAGTGGTAACAGAAACTGAATATATGCTGTATAATAGAGGACCGAACTACGACAAACCTCCTTGTAAATGAGGACACGCTAAGTCACCTGCACTAAAAGCAGGCGGAAGCAGGGATACCCACTCTCACCGGGACTATTCAGTGCGGCTGTAGCCATCTGGCAAATGAAATGAGAAAAGGAAAGAGCCCATATAAGCCTTGGGAGGGTGAAGGCAAACCTTCTTTCCTTGCTGGTGATGTGATTCTCCACGTATCAAATTCAAGACACTTGGAGAAAAAAAAAAAAAGCATTAGAATTAATCAAAGAATTTAATAAAGTGTCTGTGTACAAGACAAACACAGAAAAGTTCATAACTGTTTTTCTATACTGGTATTAAATAGATAAAAATGGATATTGGGGAAATGTTTAATTCTTAACGGAGATGTCTATAAAATAGGAAAACATTCCCTAAGAAATATTGTTCAGGTCATTTGAAGAATACCATAGAATCTTATCAAATGACATAAAACAAGGTCTGAGAAAGGCAGAAAATCTATCATGTTCTTGAATGAGAAGATTCAGTATGATAAATTTTTAATCATCCAAAAATTAATAAATAATATAAAAACTGCAATTTTAATCCTATTAGGCTTGAGAGAAATGTGGATTTAACTTATCTTAAAGTTCCTATGGAAAAATAAATGACCAAAGATAGCAAAGAAAAAGGTGTTTTTGTGTGTTGGAGGGCTGCAGTGGGCTGGGAGGGACTTGCCTTACCAGCTGCTAAGACATACCATAAAATCCCTCTAACGTGATAAACAAAATGAAATGACATTGGCATAAAGACAGACAAATAGGTTAATGAAACAAAACAGAATTCTAGAAACAGATCTTAATTTATGGGAGAATGTAATAAATGACATGGTTGGTATTTCAGTTTGGTGGTGGAGGTGGGTTTATTAAATAAATGAGGTTGGCCACATGGTGTTCCATCTGTGGAGGGAAAGAAAATTGGGACGGTGCCTCACACCTCACATGAAACTAACGCTGAACGAGGGAAGGACCTAAATGCAAAAATAAACTTGCAGAAATTTACAGTAAATTTCAGGACAATATGTAAGTGACCTAGAGCATAGGAAGATCTTTTAACAAACAAGAAAAAAAGGGGAAAAAAAGGAGGGGGGCTCAGAATGTATCCACACATACATACACACCACACAAACATACATACACACTCATACATACATAGCACATACACATACCTATGACTACAGAAAAAAATTTAAACATATAAGGCAAAAATACAGTATACATAAAATCAATAGGTAAATGACACGCTGGGGGCAAATACCTGCAATGCATATAATGAAAGGAATGATTTGTAGGTAAAACCAATTTTCCATCACAGGCACAGCACTTTCCCAAATTGTTAAGATAAGGAAAAGACCTACAACCCAAAGTAAAGTGGCCCAAGGAAATGAGGCAATTCACAGAAATATACAAGCGGCACCATGTGTATGAAAAGAAGTTCAGCCCCACGGGTGGCCAAGAAAAGGAAGGACAGTGACACCAACGTGGTCTCGGTAGGGACAATCCTTCTGACATGGTGACACCCACCAGGAGGGAGGTCGGCAAAGAAACTCACAGGCTGGCGGTGGAAATGTGAGGGGCTGCAGCTGACACTCTATTAAAAAAGTGTAAGGAAGCACACATCCCTCAGCCCAGCCACCCCGCTTCCAGGGATTTAGACGTCGGAAGTGAAAGCTTCAGTAGATGAAAGACCTTTTCACATCAACCACTGCCGTGTTCATGGTGGTTCCAAGTCAGAGAGAGAATTAAATAGCTATTCACCGAGAACCGTGTGAGGACATGTGTGTGAACGGGCACAGTGAAACTTCACAGCCATTCAGAAGAACGGGCTGCGTGGCAGTTTCTAGAGAACAGCTCCGGTGTCGCCCAGCAAGAGGTTGAACCCGCTGAGAGGGGCGCTTACAAAGTGGGGCTCCTGGCGGGACACACAAGGCAGGGTCGGGGACACGGTCCGGCCGCTGCCGTGATCCGGGTGGACTCCGTGTGAAGGAAGCCGCAGGCGAGCAGGGCCAGGTGAGAGGTTCTAGAGAAGGTGGGACAAAACCACGAAGGGAATCAGACGGCATTGGCCGGAAGGGATCTGGTTACACAGGTGTGTACCTTTGCCAAAGCCCATCACACGACACCCCCAAGGTTAGGGCTCTAGATTCTAAGTAGGGTTATCTCAGAAGAAAGAGTAAAGGAATGAACACTAGCTAAGTATGTAGCTAGACACAGGCATAGCATTTAGGGGCAGGTACACTGATGCCTGAAACTTGCTTTGAAATACATTTTTAAACATAAAATAAGATGGAATGATGGGTGGTTAGAGCGACGGATAGATGGAAAATCAAGGTTAACCATGAAAAGATTAATGGTAGACTCTAGGTAGCAGGTATAAGGGTGTTTTTCTGAATAAGATTTTTCCTACTTTTCTGTGTGTTTCAAAGGCTTCCTAATACAATGTTGGGAAGGAAAGATCGACACCAATGGCTACACGGGGCTAAGCAAGATGCAGCAGAAGTGTACATAGGAAGATTCTATTTTAGCAAAATAAACAATGACAAAAATATATCCACGTATGTGTGATTCAACCCAAGTAATCAGATACAGTATGTGAACATGAAGACGATTCTGTAAAATCACTCAGTCCCCAGGGGACGGAGGTGGGGAGCTGAGCAGGTGGAGGTGAGGGAGCAAAACAGAAAGAGGAGAGAGGCCCTCAGTATGTGAAGGATGCAGGGTGGGTGGACACAGCACACGGGGTACAATTCCAGATAATGTTGACTTTCTTACGTTTTCTATACTGTTTTTCTACATGACCATCTGTTATATATGCAATTTAAAAGCTCTTTTTATTTTGGATCATCATAAAACCAAACAAACACACAAAAAAGAGAATTTTGTCATCTGAATCTTAAAGAGGCCCCCAAATCGTAGCCTCGGGTCCTCAGAAACCCGGGACCTGCAGGATCCGAACAAGTTTATGGTCCCTTCTCAGCCCCGAGCTGCAACCAGCACAAATCCCCCTCGGGACGCGGAGCATCCCCCAGCGAAGTGTGCTGCCCCGTCTCAGCCCCCGGGGTACCTGAGAGCCCAGCGTTCTCGAACTCGGCCTGCGGGGCTCAAGCTGCAGGCTTGGCCTGTGCGCCTCCAACTCGGGGCGCACGAAGTGCCCCCTCCCCACCAAGAGCAGCCGCCCCCCACACTTGGAACTGTCCCCAGCTGCGTCCCAGGGCCCTGCAGACAGAGCAGGAGCTACAGCGGATGCCAGGAAGACAGAGCTCCGAAGGACGGCTGGGGGCTCAGCCGCACGGGGAGCACTACTGCGCGGGGCCCAGGGCAGGGCTTGCGGGTCCCCAGCTGGTGACAGACGGAAGCAGCCCCTCCGACCCCTCCAGGAGAGAGGCTGTCCCCTCCCTCGGGGTCACCCCTTGCCTCGGGCACCAAGTGTGGCGGGAAGGGCCTCCGGAGGGGCCCAGGGAGGCCCCTGGGGTCCTAGTTTTCTAGAATCAACACCAAGGGCCGAGCCCTCCCTCCGCCAGTGACTAACCGGCTGACCACCCGCACCTTGATTGACTGCTGCCAGGAGGACCGTGCTGTTCACAGCTTGGACCGTTGGATGGGATGTTTTCAGGTGTGAGAGAAAAAAATAATAAATGCGACAAACAACATATCCACCTACAGAAAATAGAATTTCTTAACAAGAAAATGGTATTTACAGCATAAGTCTGAGAAAAATGGTGTTGCACACACACGGAAACTGCCACCCATACAATTCACAGCTTGGGATGCTGTGTGTGCAAGCGGCTTCATCCTAACAGCCACGAGACAGAGTTGACCTCAGCCAGGGACGCAGCCAGGAGTAACCCCCAGGGAACCAGGCAGCCAGGTGGACAAGGCTGGGCCTCCGCGGGAAGGGTGAGCTTCTGTCCAGACCTCCCACCCAACTCCAACCACAGCAATCCCGCCGCCTCTGTTTCGGCCAAGAGCTCACCTTGCTCTGTTGTTCCATGTGCCAGGCACTGTGTCCAGGCTTTACAAACATTTCATTTACCACTTACAACAGGGCTATGAAATAGGTACAATTACTCTCATTTTTAGAAATAAGAAAAGCGTGCTTCTCGGAACAAGCAAAGTGCTGGCCCTGGGCTTTGAGCCCAAGTGGGCATTCTGTACCCTGCACCGCATTTGTAAATAAAATGTCTTCCACTTTCCACTGGGCAAAGCTCTTTCTTTGGTGCCTCTTAATGCCTTTTACCATATGCTGAATCCTCTAACCAGAAGCCACAGATAAGGGCTTGTCCAAACAATTTCTTCAACTGGTCTTTTTTTAGAAAAATAAAAACAGGTAGACAATGCAGGCTGAATATTATAACATTACTTACAGAACACTGAATTATTTGTAAAGACATTCTCAGCAGTGCCAAGGCTGATAAGCCCTGAGAGAGAAATAGAGATTTAGGTGGGTCAGTTCATAGGTAAGTAAGTAGGTAAGTAGGTAAGTGGATGGATGTGGATGGATGGATGGATGGATGGACGGACGGGTGAATAGATGGAGATGTGGGTGGGTGGATGGATGGATGGATGGATGGTTGGGTGGATAAGACTATGCCCTAGAAGTTACTCTGAGTCAAAAGGCTGACTCAAAGTATCGTGATTATCCTTCCAGTTTTGGTATGATTTTGTCCTGTGGCTACTCGTCAGATCATTCAAATTTAAGATGTCTTTCTAAGCAGGTAATCATGCTATCAGTTGTACTTAGGAATAACTTATCAGTAATACTGAGGAGTAATGTGGAAACTGACAGAAACGGCCCATACCTATCATCATCTACAAAGTAGTTATATGAGAAGAGAGAAAAGAGAAAATATGAAAGATTATGTCAAGATTCTGAAGCTATTTAATTAGAAGAGCAGTGACGCCATTCGTGGAAATAAAGGACTTGGAAAAGGAAACCAGTTGTGCTGCCGTGGCTTCAGACACGCTGAGCGTGAGATGATCATGACACGTCAGAGCAAAGATGCTTTGGAAAAAGCAGAGTCCAAGACACGGGGATGGAGACAGAGTGGATCCAGGGACGCGCGTGTCAGCTGTGAAGTGATGTCGTGACACAAAGATGTTAACCGGGACACGAAGGCAGGAGCACTGGTGGGAACGCGAGCCTTGGAGAGCGGCCCCCCGGGAAGAGCCCAGAGGAGACGAGTAGGTCAGAAGACAGAGGGCCAGGGGCTTCAATGTCGCAAAGCCTCAGGAGAAGAGGGTTGGAAAGACAGAGCGTGGCCCTCATGCAAAGTGCTGCAAGCAGATGAAGAGAAAGAAGGTGGAGGAAAGATCAAGTATTTGAAAAGTGCCTGGTAGCCTCTAGAAGGACGACAGATGTAGGTAATTAAGGGACAGACGGTCGTTACAATGGAGACTTTCCGGGGAGGCCAGTTGTTTGAGGCACAGCCCGTAGGATGAAACCTAGGCAGCGGCTGGTTGAGCAAAACGCTCTTC
>NW_006779033.1:2449981-2469084 GCF_000442215.2 Lipotes vexillifer | reverse complement strand
CTTCCCTAAAATGAGAGCTACTTAAATATGTCCTTTAAAAGTGCGGGGGAGGGAGCAGTTGATAAAAAGTGATCTCAACTGAATCAACTGCTCTTCTCTGAATATAAGGGAAAAGGAAAGAATAACTATTTGAAATGTGAACGTAAGAGGGAAAATTTTACTTTACCAAAATCAATACATATCATCCAAAAGGAGCAAACACTTAAATTCATTTCCTGATTTGCCTGAAACAATCAGAATCTTTGGGGTCTATTTCCAATTACAAAAAAAAGCTACAGAGATAACTGGACAGCAACAAAGAAAACTCTCAGTGTGTGTTATAATAACGTCTGTAAAAGTTGTTCCTACTTTCCTTTTCAGATTAGATTTTACAGCTTCCAGGAAAAACTTACGTAAGACGTTTGGCATAAACTTGCTAATCAATGCTTATATTTCAAAAGCAAGAGTGATGAATTAGCTCAGTAAACTTGTTTTCAGGCCAAGGGGGAGAATGGTAAGGGAGACCTGAAGAGGTTCCAGTGACTGATGATCTACATAAAGAAAAGTGATGCAATGCGGGGTTGTAATAACTGCTGGCACTAAGAACAGCAGAGTGACTTGTTTGCTGCTTTGGTGAGGCTGGGCCCTGAGTTCAATTACATAAACATCCTTTCTCAAGCTCGTTACAGAGTCAAGAAGCCCAAATCCAACCCCTGTAATTGCAAAAGTATTTTCCACACTCTTAGCAAAATACAGAAACTGGGTCAAGGATAATCATCCCTCAAATCTATCCTGTCTCCTTGAAATAAAACTTTGTAGCTATTCATTTTTTAAACCTACCTTGCTCCAAAAGGTATTTAACCTTAAATTTATTTTCTGTATAGATATATAGCCTGCCTTAACATTCATGATAGAATACACAACCAAAACATGAGTACACGTGGCACAAATAAAGAACATGAAAGGTTCCCAGACACGGCCCCTTGGGGAAGATCACGTGAGGAAGACCCATGTCTGAGGGCGGGGCGGACTCGAGCTCCCCTAGCCCGACGCCCCCCAGGAACTCACGTGAGCTTTGCAAACCTGCCAACGTCGGCGAAGTGAACTGCCTGAAACACTCCTTTAACCCTGGTCATAGAAGAACTAGGACTAGAGTCTTGGTTATTTTATCTTCGGTACAATTTTAGAGTTACCGCGATGGTTGTCACAGATTTTGTTAATGATAACAATAACTAAATAATAACAACAATAAGAATAACAAACCTTGGGTTTGTCGCCGTTTTGCCTCAAATCACTTGGGAAGAATAGCAATAATTTCCAAAACTCTTCAATTCTCACAAGAGCTCATCGGAGTGAGAATGAGGTCACTTCCCTTGTCCAGCACCCCCCAGAGGAGCTAGAGAAAAGAGCCTCCTGATTCCTTTCCAGTAGAACTTTAATGTTGCGTCTCCCAGAGGTGTCTGCATTTTAACAGAGCAAACAAGTCAACCCTTAGGGAAGGTTATGGAAATTTAAGACGAAGTTCATGGCCCAAGACCACACAACAAACAGAGACAGCATCGGACAAGCAATCAGAGCATCCAAAACCTGAGGCCAGTTTTCCACACTCCTGGTTACCCTCCCCCTAAGAATTTTAGAGAAAAAGAGGAATTCCTGACTAACCTGCTCCACCTACTTTGAAGACCGATGGAAAAAGATGCCACGATATACTGCTGCTCTCAGGACTGCAGGAACCGAAGCTTTTGGGTCAGTCTCTCTCTTGGTCCGTCTCAGGGGAGAGGACCTCACAGGCATCCAGCCAGCGTCCACTCTGTTCCCGTCACTGTTCCAAGCACCAGAGATGTATTGTGAATAAAAGAGATGAAATCCCTGCCGGGGGGCCCGATAGTCGAACAGGGAAGACAGAGTAAACAGGCACGTAGAATGTGCAATGTCGGGTGATCAAGGCCAAGCAGGAAATAAAACAAGAGAAAGACAGGGTGGAGGTCACCTCCTGAGCACAGCAGTGGGCAAGGCCTGCCCGAGGAGGTGAAATGTAATAAGCCCCGGGTTATACAAGCAGCGCATGGAAAGGCCCTGGGGAGGAAGGCCCCAGGCAGAGGAAACAGGGAGGGTAAAGGGGCTGAGGCCCGACCCCCCCGAAGCGTGAGCGTGGGAGTGGCCGGTCTGCAGAGGAGCCAGGACCAGGGCCTGGGGGCAGGGGACCAAGATGAGGGGCCTGACAGGATCCTAAGGTCGAGCGAGCCCCTGGAGCGCCCTGGTCAGGAGAGGGGCCTGCTTTTAATGCCCATGTTAAAGGTCACTCTGGCGACCGCTGAAGAGATCAGACTGGGAGAGAGGCCGGGGCCGGGGCCAGGGCCAGGGGTGCAGGGGACAGGGGAGCAGCAAGGTCCTCGCAGAAGACCGGCCGGGGGCCTCGGCCACACCAGCCACGGGCTTTCCAGGTAGGGCGGATGGGACGTGGTCGAGTTTAGACCAGGAGGGTGAGGAAAATGAAGGAGTCAAGGCTCCAACGATCATGTGTCAGGGCAACAAACGAGATGGGGAAGACCCAGTTCTAACGTCGGCAATTTAAAATCCGCGGAGCCTCAGACCCGGCTAAGGAGAGAGGCCAAGCAGACAGCGCGGTGCTGAAGCCAGGGCTCAGGGAGAGACCGTGTGGGAATCAGCGGAGGACACTTAATCGACTGCATTCAGAGTCCCAGGAAGAGGACGGTGCGGCCCAGGCCTGCGTCAGGGAGCACAGGACGGCGGATGGAAGACGGGGGCCAGCCAAGGACGCTGGCAGGGAGCTGCCTGTGAGGCCCAAAATAAACAAAAACAGACAAACAACCAAACAAGTCTGTTTATTCCAGAAGCCCTGGAGGACAGAGGGCACGATCACTGTGGATTTGTCAGCTGCTACTGACAAAAGTAGCACGAGAGGGGCTGGCCCTTGACCACGTGACCGGCCACACGGAATTTGCTGGGGAAGATGCTAAGATCGGAAGCGGAAATAGGCCAGAGCGCGGCTTGTAAAGAGTTTTGCTGTGAGAGGGGAGGGGGAAGTAAGGCAGTAGCCGGGCGGCCGGTGGGCCAGGAAGGGCTTTTTAGGTGGAAGAGTCTGGAATGTCTGTACGCTGTGTGGGATGAAGCACGGGGGCGGGGAGTCGGTGATGCCGGCGTCGGCTCTGTACGCAGGGGCCCCCGCCCAGCAGGAGGGCGTCTTGGGAGAGGCGCAGAGACGGCCAGCCCCGCGCCGAGAGGACGGAGACGCCAGCACCGGGTGCAGGCGGGGCTGCTCCTAGTTTCTCACATAAGAGCCCCGATGGTCAGCCGAGCACCGACAGAGAGAGACAGGAAGGGCGGGAGCAGACGGCGCTCGCCCGAGAGCCTGGGTGCCCGCAGGGTGCGGGGAGAGCGTGCGGGGCGGGGCCGTGAGAGTGACACAGGAGCAGACACGTTGGCGCCGGGGCCCGAGCGGGGCCGGGTGGGGGGCGGGCAGAGCCCGCGGGCCGAGTCCAGACGCCGGAGGCGAGGGGCGCACGTCCCCTCCACGTAGATGTCAGGACGACGGGAGAGAGGGGCCAGCAGCCCGGGGTCTACGGGGACCAGGTTCGGGGGAAACGGCCCAAGGAACACAGAGAAGGGCGCTGCCTGCAGGTGTGTGATTCGAAGGAGGTGGTAGCGTTGCTCCCGTGGGCTGCAGCCTCCAGGTAAGTGAAGAGCGAGTGAGGAACGGGGCCGGGGCTCTGGAGGGCACTGTCTCACTGCCACGTCCCCCCGCGTCTGTCCCCTGGACGCTGTGCACCTCGGGCTGGGCATCCTGTGCGCTGAGGGGCCACCTGTGCTCGGGGGACGTTTAGCAGCAGCCCAAGGCTCCGCCCACTCGATGCCAGGAGCGCACCCACCACCCACCCAAACCGAAAAACGAAAACGTCTCCAGCCGTTGGCAAATGTCCGCTGGGGGCACAGTCACCCCAGCTGGGAACCTCTGACCCTCCGGTGACCACCCTGGGGCCGTTCCCCTTTCCCTATTCAGCACCTGAGCACGAGAGAGAAACAGACCCCGTGAAGGACCAGCTTCTTCCAAGGACAGACACCGTGTTCCCCGGGGGCCAGTGCGATCCCTGTCTCAGAAACAACCTAAAGCAACCACGATTGCCCACGTTTTCCGCTGGCCCTTGGGCAGAATTATTGTACAGTGTATCTCGCGAGCGTATGTGCTACTTACAGCTAAAACTTCCAGGAGGCGAAACATAAGCCACAGAAATTGATATCCAGGTCTCCACAGGGTCAGATGAAAACCTGCCACGGAGGCTCCCAGAAAGGGCCAGCCTCACCGACCCCCCAGTTGCTCCTTGGATTCTGTGTGGAGCAGTGTGCTCGCCACCACCCAGCAGTGACAGGAGGACCGGCACGCGGGTCTCTGCAAGCAGCCCACGTTGGGCCACGGGCTGGCGGAGTGCCCGGTGGTACCGTCACTGTGTGCCCGGCCCTCCTCCTGTGGGTGCGCTTGCCCCATCTAGACTCACCGATTTCTAAATAACAGTGCAATCGTCCTGTAATCTATGTGTTTAAAAAGGAGAAGCCACACACATACAAACATAATCACATGCCACTTCCTCGGAGTAAGCAGAAGGGCAACATCTAAAGCAAACAGTCTCCTTTGGGAAAAGCTCACTTGGCCACGGTTAACCATTGATGGGCCAGGTGACCTCTTCCTACACAGGGTCCACTCAAAGCTGAGAATGGAAACCCATCAAGGAGTCGTCTGGGAGGTATAGCACCCCGGGCCCTGCTCAAGGCGACGGGAACTCGTGGCGGTGACCTCCTCTATGGGGAAACCGACTCCCGCCCTTCTCAGCGCCGGGGTCCACCCCGCCGTCAGGTTTCATTTGTGATCGCAGTTCGGGCGCGATCGGCAATTTGTCCACACAGACCACAATCATGCGGACCTGGGCACGCAGCCCGAGTGTCCCGCCCGCACCCCGCAACCCCGTCTCGCACCTTTGTCTGCTGTCCTGGTGGACGGCCAACGGAACCGGCTCTTTCAAAGGGCAGGTGAGAGAAGGTCTGGTCTCAGTGAGACCAGAGGTTAATGAACCTCCCTTCAAAGGGGCGCGTGGGCGGCGACATCCGGCTGAAGCCGGCCTGTGATGACCTGTGGCCTTCGCGGAGCTAGGCCTCGACACTGCCCGCACCCCCAGTTTCCGCCTAATGGGTTTCTGAACTTTTCCAGCCTGGAGTCGCCCAGTTTTCTCAGGGGGCGCCGAGCCTCCAGGCGACAGTTTTGGGGACCAAGCAGGATTTTTTGCCTCATCTCCCTTTCAAGATGCATACTTTCCAGATGAGCCCAGAGCGATGCTTATCCAAACACTTCACTCCCCATGGCCGGAGGGAGGAGGCCCCACTGTTTCTCTTCACTCAGCAGCCCAGCACCCCGTCCTTTCTTACTTTCTTTCCCCACGTGGGAACCACGGGGCTGGAAAGGAGATGTTTTCTGGGCAAAACAGTTCTGGGCCAAAAAAAAGGAACTTTTCATCTGAAACTGGGCCTGCCCCGAAGGAAGTGAACTGGGCAGGAGACCGGAGAAGGTGACGGGGATCCTGGGGGTGCTTGTCACCAGGCGAGGTGCAAGGGCATTTCTTTCACTCACCTCTTCAGTTAAACAGTTTATCGACACCGGTTCCTGGCACCACAATGAACCCAGCTCCGGCTGTGGGTTTGGGAGAAGAGATAAAAGAAATGCACGACATTCATTCATCTGAAAAGATTTGGGTGCCTCCTGTGTGTCGGGCCCTGCCGATGAGAACTCTGGCTAAGAGGAAAGGACTCTGTGTGACCAGGCTTCTTAGCCTCAGCACTGCTGGCCTTCGGGGCCAGATGGTCCTTTGTTGTGGGTCTGTCCTGTGTTGTAAGATGTTTTGCAGCACCCTGACCTCTACCCCTGGACCCCAAGTCGTGACAACCAGGAACGTCTCCAGACATTGACACATGTTTTCTGGAGAACAGAATCGCTGCCACCAGCCCACCACGTCCCCACTGTTGAGGAAATAGACAAATATTTGCAATAGAATATAAAAAGTTTAGCAGTAGAGTTACATACAAGTAAGGGTGTTGCACAAGAGCAAGTCTAAGCATCTTTGCCTGAGACTGATCGCCCCCAAGGGCGTGATGCTGTAACAGGGCCCTGCTAAGGACGCAGGCGTCCGATGGGTGACAAGAAAGACCAGGGCTGGGACGTGCAGTCCAGGCAAGAAACAGGCAGCACACGTGGAGCACAGACGAGAGATGGCCAGGGAGCCCGAGAGAGAAGCACAGCCGGATTCCTGAAAGATCAGGACCCTGTGGCGTCTTCTCCTCTGAAGAAAATGGATATAGCTGCGTGGGTGTTATTGAACTCAACAAAGTTTTAAAAGAATTTTAAATCATTGTCAAGAGTCCCCTTATTTTCAAAGTGAATGTCTCAGGTAAAGGGAACAGCAAATGCCAAGGTCTACGCCGGAATCTTGACGGAAAATCTGAATTCACATACAAAGAAGGCTGCGACCCTACTGTGAGTAATTCACTCCTTAAGATGCTGGAAGCTTTTTCTTCAGAGAACATCTGTTCATTGCCCACTGACTTCATAAAATGCACGGTATTATCCCTTGTAGCTGTACAATTAACCTTTAGTCATACCATTCTCTTCCATAAGAATGACTTAGACTGAATGTGAAACTCGTGTGTAGACGCAGGGCCTTTGATCTGGAGCACGGTCCACACAGGACGGATGATGTGCTGTTGTGAAATTCTAAGAAGGGCTGAAATTCTCTGTGATGTTTGAGACAAAAAAAATCATTACGTTTTGCTGTGTTCGTCTGAGTGGTAGTGCTTTCAGTTTAAGTATCGGTGGTAAAATCTCTTAGCTGAGCGATTCTTTTAAGGATGACTTATGTTAGGGCACATGGATTTATTCTAGGCCTGGTGAGTACCGTACAGTATGTAAAAGGCCTGACCATTTGATCAAACTGTATGGTTAATCCCCTAATTGCCCATTGAGAAAGGGTTTCAGGAATAATTACAGAACCTGGTCCTAGTCACATGCACGGCTGATCCTTTCTAAAACCTTACGAGGCTCTTCTGCTCAACAACGTCCTGAGGCTGAAGTTGCCGCAGGTTTGATAGACGCTTTGCTTTAAAATACTGCCCTGGACACACACACAAAACAAACATATTTGTTTTCAAAGTGCCCACTGCATTTGAAGTAAGCGGCTTGACTCGGGAATTTTTGACTGAGCTCCTCATGTGTGTAACAGAGCCCTTTTCTCTTGGGGGTGAGGGGTGAACACTTACGAAGGTCAGACAGACTGATGTACCTTAGATGTCAGCTCCTCTGAGAAGCTGTCGCTGAAGACCTAGTCGAGGCCAGACAGCCTCCCTTCTGCTCCCTTGAGTCCTGGCCTCCCTCCTCCGTGCACGTGCTGGATGCTTGTGCTTTAGAGCAGAGAATAAGGCACCAGCTGGTAAATAACTAGAAAACAGTGAGGCCTCTGCTGATCTTGAAACAAGGGAGGCCAGAGGAGTCTGGGAGGCTTCAGGGAAAGGGTGAGCACAAGCAGGGGTCACTTAGGCAACTTGCCAAAGAATCTCCGTGGGCCGCCTACTGGGACAGGCAAGAACCGGAGCGGCCCACAGTGGTGACTGCATTAAATGGGGTGGATCTAGAGCCCTAGAATGAACAAGTACAGAGTGAAAATTACAGGAGTCTTTGACACACAAAAAGGCAGACAGGTCAACTCCAGTAAAACCTTGTGGCATCTTCTTCGGACCCCCCCCCCCCCGGCTTCTCTGTTTTGCTTCTTTTCACCCAAAGTTCCTTCTCCTCCTGACCCGCCCAATCAGACGGGCGGCTGCAGACTCACCCATTTCGAGGGGAAACTAGCTGCGAGGGGCTAAAATAGTAACCGGGTGGCGTGAGACTTCCCAAAAGGATGCTCTCACTAGAAAGAGTGCAGAAAAGAACTTCAGGCAGAGCCGTGATGGACATCTGTCATTCTTTTGGGTTTTTTTTTGGTTTTTTCGCGGTACGCGGGCCTCTCACTGTTGTGGCCTCTCCCGCTGCGGAGCACAGGCTCCGGACGCGCAGGCTCAGCGGCCACGGCTCACGGGCCCGGCCGCTCCGCGGCACGTGGGATCTTCCCGGACCGGGGCACGAACCCGCGTCCCCTGCATCGGCAGGCGGACTCTCAACCACTGCGCCACCGGGGAAGCCTGACATCTGTCATTCCTGTTGGGCCACCTTCCATCTTCACTTCTTTTCTCAGCTTAGGGATGTTCTGCAGGTCGTGATGGGGGGACAGGTTGCCCCTCCGTGGAAGCCGACCTTGTCTCCCCAGCCTCCCTTGCAGCTAGCACACAGGCAGCGGACGTAGGCTCAGGAGCCAGGGATGCAAAGCAGGGCTGATGCATGGACCCCCTCCCGGCAGTAGCTCCCTCTGGTCTGCAGAGGTGGCAACCAGTGTCCCCTCGGAGGGTGGCCTCAATGATGTCAGCGTCACAGGCACCAGTGGTCTGGTCGCAGGAACTGGCTCCCAGTCTGTGATGTCATCATAGAAATTTCCTGGCTCTGCAAGATGGGAAGATGGATTAGACAGATTGTCCAGGCCTCCCGGAGGGTCAGCACACTTTACTTTTAATACATTCTTTTTCTCCCAAAATTGGCCCAAGTTGGTTTCTGCTGCAGCTGAGAACTTCGACTGGAGGGGGTGGATGGAGCCTCGGAAAGTGGCCCCAGGACGGCTTCTCCCAGGTGACCTCAGGTGTGGGAGCCCAGGATGAGTCTGTGACGGATGCTAATGCAAGGAAGGTCACAGCTTCCTACCTCACAGCTCAAACACCTGTTTGACCATCACGTGTCCTTTAGCCCCGGGCGCCAGGCAGGATGGGGGCTTAGGGTGAGTCGGGAAGGACAGGGGTCCAGGGTCTTCCAGGCGTTCTCCAGTTCTCAGCTCACACACCGCTCCTTTCCCTGCAAAACCCCAATGTCCTAAGGTCCAAGTGCCAGCCCAGTGTAGGAGCCCCAAAGGGTCGGGGAGTCCAGTGGGGACGAGGGCCCTGGTTGTCCTGAGACACAGCTCAGACATGAAGCACTAATCTGTGCTGCACACGCCTGACCTCGTCACATCATGGAGACCAAACGTTGATCCCAGACTGGGCCCCCCTGAGGCCTGTGGCGTCCGGGGCTCTGTCCGGGAGAGCAGGGGTGTCGGGAAGGCGACCGGCTCGAGCCTGAGTGCTGGGCTGAGTCTCAGCTCCACGTGTGACCTCCCAGCGCTATGACCCGGTTCCTTACCCAGCCTCCACCTACTCTCCTGCAACATGTCCCTCCCTCCCATGCACGGGACATTCAGGCCAGTCACTCTTGTCGCATCTCTTTCTTCAGATGAGTACCAGTAACAACTGCAGTCATGTTCTGCCTGGTGCTTTGAAGATCTGTTTTACGGTCGTTTCTCTTATCTTCTCAGAGTGAGGAGTTACATGGAAAAGATTGTTTTCCAAAAAAGTAAGGCCTTGTTATACTACCTATAATGATTCAGTTATGATAATGTAACATTATCATGGCTGTGTTGCTGGATAGAAAAGTGCTATTTAAAGCTAATGAAATAGAGAAACGTCTGTATATTAGGTACATCACCAACGTGCCCAGTTCTCCAGGAGGAACTCACCTGTGCTACCACCTCCCAGGCTGCACCAGAGTTAGTCTGTATAACAGACTGGAACACAGTGCCAGTGATGGTGAAACGCTGTGTCTCTTCTCTATCCTGAATCACCAGCTCTGGGGGAAGCAGCTGCCATCCTGGGGATACTCAGGCAAACTTGGGGCAAAGGACTGAGATCCCAGCCAACAGGCACCGAGAACAGAGGTCCGCTCACAAACACGTGAGGTGGACGCTCCCTCCCGGAGCCGCTGGATGACCACAGCGCTGGCCGACGATGGGACCTGAGCTGGAACCACCTGGCTGAGTGTTCCCCGTTGCCCCGCCCACAGAAACTGTGATATAATAATTGTTTGTTGTCTTAGGGTGCTAAGCTTGGGGTAATTTGTTACACAGTATTAGGTAGTTAATACATTACCTAATTCATACATACAATCACCCACACACGTGCACACACACATTCATTACAAATCCTTGGCACACGATTTCAACCAGATAATTCTACTGCATCCTGGAGTCCTGCCCTCGAGTTGTCCACACAGGGCGATCATCCCATCCTGAAGTCCTTTAGTTCTTCAGCCAAGACACTTGAGTCCCTGGAGCCCAAGACGTACTCACCTCACATCAGATTTCATCATACACCAAAGGGTATATTCTAGGTCGAAGAAAAGAGACCCTCTTGGTCTCCATGTTTGTATCAAGGAAAGGAAAATATAAATAAAAGTATCTTCCCTGCTAAAGAGAAAAGCCCGCATTAGACTCTCCTAATAGAATGAAAGGAGATTCCCAATTTTATAAGCTGTGGAAAGTCTGCTAAGCAGGGTAAGGGTAATGGATGTTTGGGGCATTGTCTGTTGGTTGAAGAGATTCTTCTGAGGAATTTACACTATGGGCTATTATCAAAAACAAATCAAAGAACCAAAATGAATGAACAGTTTATGCATATTATGAATTCTTAAGCTTTGACATATATGGGAGATTTTATGAGTCCAAAGATACTGACTATTTAGTATTTAAGTAAAACGCAATATATAAACATATTCATAAGGATTTAAAAGATTATGCCTCAGATCTGTCATGACCTATTAAATTCAACATCCATCATTTAGTTAATCCCCAAATTCTTTGCCATCATCATGAGATGAAACACTCTTGCTCAACAAAATGATTTGTTTACTTACATAAAGTGAGTTATGAAATAAAACTTTATTTCCAGTTCAGACTATAAAATCCAATAACTGAGTAATGCTGTCATGAAACAAAGTGCTCTAAATACTAATAGTAAAGATAGTAGCTAAAAATATTGGAGATGAGTTAAGAAAAATAAGTAGGCAGAAACTAGAATATGTAGGAGTGCCATAACTGACTTAATTGTGGGGTGGTGGTCTGCGATTTGAGTTACTGAAATGGTTTTCAAACAAGTTTGGCATGCTGTATTCTAGACCTTGATCTATTACATAAGGAAAATCATCATAATGCTGTTCAGAAACGAGAAAGGGAGCCTGTGGGCCTTTGAGAAGGACAAGTGGACTTGAAAAAAGATGGCCTCGCTCGTCAGAACCTGTAAAAAAACAGATCAAACAAATGGTACATCGGTGTGGGAAAAACACACTTTGATCCTTATTTTACACCATCCACCAGAATCAATTTGAGATAGTTCATAGACTAAAATGTAAAAGCTAAAACCATGAAGCTTTTAAAGGAGAGCATAGCAATATCTTTGTGACTTTGGGTAAGCAAAGGTTTTTTTCAGGCAAGATATGGAGAACAGTAATCATAAAGTAAAAACAATTAGCCTTTATCAAAATTTTAAACTGCTGGTCATTAACAAACACCATTAAGAAAATGATTAGGCAAGATACAGACTGGAAGAAATTATTTGCAAAAGAAACATTCACATTATAGAAAGGACTCCTAAAACTCAATAAAAATAAAAGCAAGATGCACTTCCCTGGTGGCGCAGTGGTTGAGAGTCCGCCTGCCGATGCAGGGGACGCGGGTTCGTGCCCCAGTCCGGGAAGATCCCACATGTTGTGGAGCGGCTGGACCCGTGAGCCATGGCCGCTGAGCCTGCGCGTCCGGAGCCTGTGCTCCGCAACGGGAGAGGCCACAGCAGTGAGAGGCCCGCGTACCGCAAAAAAAAAAAAAAAAAAATAGAAGCAAGAGATTTCAACACTTTACAAAAGAAGGGATGCATGTGAAACTGTTCAACATCACCGGTGATTAGGGAATTGCAAATTAAAACTACAGTGAGGTACCACTAGGCACCAAATAGAGGATCTAAAATGAAGAAGCCTTTTTTTTTTTTTTTTTGGCCACGCTGTGCAGCTTGTGGGATTTCAGTTCCCCAAGCAGCGATTGAACCAGGGCCCTCAGCAGTGAAAGTGCAGAGTCCTAAGCACTGGACCACCAGGGAATTCCCTAAAATGAAGAAAGATTGACAAGACTTAATATTGGTGAGGATTTAAAGCAATCAGGTGAAGGATAAAATGGTACAATTACTTTGGGAAAGGATCTTGTAGTTTCTTAAAAACTAAACATATATCTACCCTATGATCTAGCAATTACTCGTAGGTATTTGCCCAAGAGACAGGAAAGTGTATTGCTACAAAAGATCTGCATAAGAATGTTTGTAATGGCTTTTATTTACAATAGCCAAAAGGTGGAAACAGCCCTGGCGTCCCTCTGTTGGAGAATGGGTAAGTTACCTGCAGTGTACTCCTCCAATGAGCTACAGTTTAGCCGTGAAACGCAGTGAGCTGCTCATATGCACAACGACACACATGAATCCTCAAAGCATTTTGCTAAGTGAAAGAATACACAAAGAGTACATGTCATGTGAGTCTATCTGTATCAAATTCTACAAGAAAAGTTAATCTGAGACTGGTGGGGATGGAGCTTGATAGGTATCGTGGAACTGGGCTGATGGTCGTGTCCAACATCTTGATATGGGTTTGGGTTACATAAACACCTCTCTCAAAACCCAAAGGATAGGACACTTAAGATCTGCCTTTCACTTTGAGTCAAGTTTACCTCAAAAGAGAAAAACTGTGAGTAAATATCAAACTCACTCAAGGCCAAGTATTTATGGAGAGGAGGACATTCTTGAAATGTACTTAAAAAGAAGATGCGTTGGCAGCCGGATGCAGGAGCAGGTAGCTGGTGGGCAAACGTAAGTGAGGCAGGTGTGGCGAGGTTGCTTGGCCATGGAGGTGGACTCTGGTGGAGACCCCAGTCCTCACTGTGAAACATGCTGGGACAAAATTTCTCCAAGGCGATGAGTTCCTAACAACTACATTTCTTTAGTGTCAAACTCTCATACAGGGTTTGGTTTCTTCTTTCTTCCGCCTACAGAGTTCTAACCAGAACGACGGCCAGGAAGGCCTGACGCTGTGTGCCTGGCCAGCTGCACAGCCCACATAGCCGGCGAGCTCAGGCCCTGTGAAACTTGTAGAGGCCTTTCAAGCACTCTGTACATCAGGAGACAAGTTGCCTATCTGACCTGTAATTTACAGCTAGGACATACACGAGAGCCCACGGAATTTATAACTTAACGTTCAGATATAATTAGGAAACGACTGAGATAAAATCATGAATATCTGAGGCAACCAGCAAAACTTTAAGCTATCACAAATCTGAATAAGTTAACAAATTTTAAAATTTTATAAGAAATATGTTGAAGAGACTTCTAAGTGTGCTAGTTAGGAAAGGATGCAGAGGCAAAAAGTCTGATTTCTTTGCAAAGAACGTATGACTCGGTAATAGAAATAAAACAAACTCATAGAAAACAAGCAGGTGACGCTGAAATGTTGACCTGTGAGACAGATTCAGAGTGTGTAAGACAGGAAAGGTCGGTGTGGACAAGAGCTAACGACCGTAGCTCACATATACGGCACAGCACTGTACAGTTTTCTAAGTGCCTACAGACATTTCCTCTTGACATAGCATTACCGTGAGATGAACAAGGCTGAATATGGTCTCGATTTCATGGAGGAGCCTGAGATCACGTAGCTGGAAAGTGGCTCTCCAGGCGGGAGGGGAAGGGCTACGTAAGCAGATCTGTGGGGCCGGTGGTTCCGGGGAGCAGAGGGGAACATTATAAGGTTAGACCAGTAAACCAAACTGGGTGAGTCAGGCAGAGACTGCTGATAGCAATCTCGGGAAAGGCAGCTCAGCGGGGTAGAGTGCAGATCTGGGTGCCAGGCTCGGGGGTCTGACCTCACACCCAGCGCTAACGTGTGACCTTGTGCAGGCTACAGCCCCTCCTCCAAAAAGTCGGAGGCCGTTCAGCACACCAGCTTCTCATGCTTTCCTTAAAGAGCCTCCCTGACTTGTCTGAGCCTCAAGCCCCCGGGAATCCGGGTCTTTCTCTCTCCTCCGAGATATTAGCTACTCTTGTAATTTCACAAGACATATCGTGGGGTCTCGTCACCCTGGACAGGGTCACAGGGGGACAGGCTGGGAAGGAAGCTCCCTCCACATGGCCAGCAGGGCTGGCTTCAAAGGCAGAAGCCCAGGTCGCACACCCACCACGAAACACCCTGCCCTGTGGCTTTTCCCAACAGCAAGAACGTCAACAGGTGATGACAGCTGTAATAAATACCCACAGATACCTGCAGACCCCAACAAGGTTCTCAGAGCTCAGTGGGCAGCACTCAGATGCACTTCAAGGGAGGAACCTTCTGAAACTTTAGGTGCCAGGTTTCCCCCGAACTGAAACAAATCTCACCGTGAGGCCCAGAGAGGTTAAGAACCTCAGACAGGTCACACAGCGTCTGGGTGTCGGTTCTGGGATGTGAATGCCAGCGTCCAGCCTGCAGTCGGCGCTCCAAGCACCACCCACTCTGCCTTCTAAGTGGGATAGAACTGCAGCCCCCAAGATGATGGCAAGCGCTCAGCCAACCGAGACCGAGGTCTGAGACTTTATATAAACCAGCAGACAGCATCAGAACCAGAGTCACAGGAGGAGAGACCCGACTCTCAGACGCAAGTGTCTTGGAATTCATCCCTCCCCTCTCTTCGCTGGTCCAGGAGACGCCTTCCTCCCAGCCCACCCGTGCTGGCCGGGTCGGGCACCACCTGGTCATGTCACGGGGCAGGCCCGCGCCATCCCTTGACCCAAAGTGACCGCAGGCGCGTCTTCGGAGCCCCGCAGAAGGGCTGTTTATGTAGATGTCGGTCTGGAACAACACAGTGGGCACAGGCGAGGAAGGTCAAAACCGTAACAGACACCCTGCGTTTGAGCCCGTGGCAACTGCTTAATGACACAGTGCAGGGTGCACGGGCGCTAGGGCTACAGCCTCCCGCCTCCTGGAACCTCCAGCTCCAGGCTCTGGGGGGGCCCAAGGACCCGGCCTCTGGCTGATGCTCTCCGTGGTGTGGATGCCAAGCCTCCGGCCTGGACGACGGGTGACCTGACAGTGGAGGCGCCAGAATGAATGCGGAACGCAGAGGAGCCTCAGTGCAGGGTGACATCACACCTTGTCCATAAAACAGCACTTTCTTTTCTTTCTAAACAAAAAAATGATCTCTTCGGTGTTGCTTGGTTGCTCAACGAGGAAAGAGGAACTGTTTCTATTTTTATCATCTGCTATTTATTCAGTGCAAGAGGCAGAGCCCGGCGCCCTGGAAAGTCCCGCGAACAAACTGGAAATTCTGGCTCCATAGATGATCTGTTCACAGAATCGTATTTTCACTGGTTGTCAAGAGCATGTTTAATATTGCCTAGACTTTGCAGTTTTTGGTTTTTGTGTTTTGTAGGTTTTTTGGTCTTTAAGAGAACTGCAAAGTTGTGTTAGAGCAGTTAGATTAAGGTAATTTTTTCCTTTTTTCTGTTTCCTTTCTTAGTTTAGAAAGCAAAATGTGCTAAGGGAAACTGAGTACAAGAATAAAAAAGAAAATAAATTTTATTTTAAAAAACACATTTTTAAAATAAAAAATGTGTCAGTGGGGTCAAGTGTTTTGGGGCAGAGTTGTTAGGTATGCCACTAAAAGGAAAATGAAGAGAAAAGAAACAGCCCTTCAAAAAATTTGAAATTGTACTGTTAGTTGGTCCTAGACTTTTTAATGTGCATTCTCTAGAATGCTCACCACGGCACGGAGGAAGAGGCCTCTTTGTTTGTTTGTATTCATGGATGAAGAATAAAATAAGAATTAAAAAACACTCAGTAGAAAAAAATGAGAGCACCCTCAAATTATATACCAGGAAAAATACCCTGAAGCTTTACTTTACTGAGAATTAACCTCGTGGCCGAATATGCGTCATTGAGATTCTGAAGCTGCCCAATTTCTGAGCGAGAAGTACACGGTTTAGACCCAAGGAGAATCAGGAAACGCAGCTTTGTCAAGACAGGCGGCTATGAAGGATGAATTCCCCCAGATGATAAGTTCTGGTCCACAGGGTTTCAGAAAAGTGCTGGGCCCGCAGTGGAGGCTCCGGATCGTTTCCACTTCTCCACCAACTCAAGGGGCCGCTTTGGCCTCGAAGTGTCTGCACTTGAGTTTTCTCATCTGTAAAAAGGGCAGCTCAACAGGGCAGTCTCCAAGGCCACGTGTAAAAACATGGATCTGTGGTCATTCACATTTTCATCAACCTCAGTTTACTTTTTGCTTGCCTTTTATTTAACCCTTTAATGTTCAAGAGTATGTCCAGTTGAGGTTCAAATATATATAGATCCGTTCACACACATCTCCAGAACGCTCTTCATTATCTCAGCACACATCCCATTTTCTGGTGTTGGCTGAGACCATTCTGTGCTGCAGGCTGGAAACTTCCCTCCAGGTCTGGGAGCTATACAGCTCTTCCCCCCAAGGGCCCTTCCTGCTAAAAGCATCTTGTTCACCTCAGTGTCCCAACAGCCCCTAAAAGAAATGTTTTAGGCCAGAAGAGAACACCCCGCACAGAAGGAACGGACTCTGAGGTCAGGGTGACAGGTGCCGAAACTCAGCACAAGGCCCTTGCTGGTTATGGGGCCAAGTCCTTCCTTGGGGGGATTCCTGCAGCCGCAGAATGGCTCTGCTGTCCTCCCATCGAGGCCCAGGCTGTTTGACGTTTCTCTACCCCCGACCCCACCCTAGACTCACGGGTCGGGTCACCCCTGCACTCCCTCCCTGTCGCTGTCTCTCTCTGCGTGGCCCCGGCCCAGTGCCATAGCCAGAGCCGACCTGGCATGGGGATGCCGAGGGACAGAGGAGATGGGGTCGGGGGGCCTTCAAGACAGGTCAGATAAGCACTCTGCGTTAACAAATACCAGATTCCTAGCTGGGATTTTCGCTTATTGTGACAGGCTGCACTGGGCCTGACTCCAATTCATATGGTACAGTCTCAGCCCCCAGCACCTCGGAATGTGACCTTATTTGGGGGTAGAGGTCTTTAAAGAGGTGGTTAAGGTAAAATGAGGTCACCAGGATGGGTGCTGATCCCACAGGACCAGTGTCCTTATACGAAGAGGAGATGAGGACACAGACACACACAGAGGGACAACCACGTGAGGACACAGGGAGAAGGTGGCATCTCCAAGCCAAGTAGGGAGGCCTCGGGAGAAACCAGCCCTGCCCACACCTTGATCTTGGACTTCTAGCCCCCAGATCATGAGAAAACATATGTCTGTTGTTTCAGCCTATGGTACTTTGTTATGGCAGCCCCAGGACATTAATATACTTGTCAAATAATCGTCTCCGTGGGCACTGAGGTGAGGCTGCAGGAGCACATGGGGAGGATCCAGGAGCTCTCACTGCTCACCTGCCGACTGACTCATTGGGTACCACCTGCCCTGCATCTGGATCCGGCTGGGTCAAGTCAAAGCCAAGGCCGTGGACTTCCTTCTAAGACGGCTTTTCTTTAGGAGATGGGAGGGGTGTCAGCACATAACAGGTGCCCAGTAAATGCTGTTCACTCCCGGTTCCCCCGCGGCTGGTGTTCTAAAGACGGGGCCGTGCATGGCTGACGTGTGCGTCTCCAATCTCATTCACACAGCGTCTCACCAGCTGAACCCTCGCCCACAGGATCAGACCTGGCCCAGCGTCCCAAGTGGACACCGCCCAGACAAGGAGCACATGGGCTCACACAAAACCATGCAGGAGCATCACTCCCAACACACACATGTGCATACACACACGCACACACGCGCACACACAGGCACACATGGGCATGCACACATGCACACATGGGCACATACACGCACACGTGTGCACACATGCACACACGCGCGTGCACACACGTACACACATGCACACATGGGCACACGTACGGGCACACACGTGGGCACATGGGCACATATATACAGGCACACACGTACACACATGCACACACGGGCACATACACACAGGCACACTGCACACGTGCACATGCACACAGGCACACAGGTGCTCACACAGGCACACGTGCACACACATGTGCACATATGCACGGGCACACGTGTACACACATGCACAGGCACACGTGCACACACATATACACAGCCAGATGTCTCCTATCTGCCCATCCTAATGGGCTCTTCGTCTCGTACAAGGACACCATCAGGAGAGACTCTGCCACCTGCCGACCGCACGGCAGTAGCCACACTTCTTTGACCCCCAGTCGATGCCCCCGCAACCCTGGACTTGAGCAACTGCCCAGGCCCTGACAGTCAGCTCTGCCCCGGGAAAGTGTGCAGGGCACTTGGCCAGGGTAAAGGGGGGCTTGTCTGTGGAGGCGCTGGGAACTGCGGAGGTCTTGGGGCTATGCCCACCCCAGAGCCCGGCTGGGCATGGGTCCAGGGAGCTGACTGCCACCTCCCCTCAAGGGTTCTTGGGGGGACAGAGGGAGGGCAGGGAGGTCCAGGGCTGCTGCCCGCTCCCGGTCTGGGAGGCCGGACAGGCCCCTGCTCCAGGCAAGGGCTCTCAGACTGTCCCCTCCTCGGGACGCCTTCCTGGCTCCCCTGCAACGGGCCAGGCATTGCCTCGGGTGTAGCCCCCGCTGCCTACAGGCCCGTCCCACCTCCCCTGACACTCTTGGGTCTGTCTGGATGGGTTTATGGATTCACGTTGCAAGAGGACCCCATCCCGGTAACAGAGCAAAGCATCCCAGTCAAGCTAAAGGTAAGCATTTCTGGGGCCTGTGGTCCTGCTTCACACTGAGAAATATGCCTCTTGTCGGGTTGGATCCCAGAGGAAAATGCTTCTCCCCGATGATGGCGAGGTCAGAACCCTCTGTGCTTGTGAAGCCACGGGCCTTCCTGGTCCGAACGCCCTTGCGGACCGTCACAAGCGGCTCAGGACTGCAGGCCTCCGCCACAGAGGTGCTCCTTTCTAGTTTTTTCAGTGGTTTGCTGCATAAACGGTATTTTTGCCCTCATTCTTCATGTGTAGTGGATCTCCGGTGAGCAGGGATGGTGATGAACAGGCCTCCAGGTGTCACGGCTCTTGGGAACTCCTTCAATGAGCGTCGTGAGGAGGAACCTGTCT
>NW_006779033.1:2440721-2449971 GCF_000442215.2 Lipotes vexillifer | reverse complement strand
TTGCGAACTCCTGCAATGATCGTCGTGAGGAGGAACCTGTCTGCGGAGGCAGCTGGCAGGGAGGCTCCTCTGCAGAGGACCCCTGGCTTGGAGTCCAGGACGTGGTCTCAAGGAGCCAAAGCATCACGTCCATGTGTTGAGTGGAGCTGAACCCAGTACCCCCAATTTCCTGCCCTTCTCACCAACTCACACATGATGGTCGGGACACAAATGGCGCTGCCCACACGGTGCCGGCCCTCCTCGCAGGGCAGACTACACACCACTCAGCACGCGGCGAGCGCGGATGTTAACTCTTCCTAACCGTTTACACACGTGGCCTCCAGGAATCTGCAGGCCTTGGTCAAGACAGCCAGGCTGGCGAGCAGAAAGTTCAGGACAAGGACCCACAGCAACACGAGGTGGAAGAACCGTGGATTTGGACCCAAACAGACTGGACTCCACTCCCAGCTCCTCCTTGCCAGCCGGGCTTGGGGCTCGTCATGAAGGGCTCTGGGCCCCCATCCTCCCACCTGGAAAATGGGCGCATTTCTGGCTCTGGACGGTGGTGAGGATGGAGACGGCACGTGTGACCTGCGGGGCAGGTACAGCTGCTACCGTGACCCCCGGGTTCCTGCTCACCTCAATCTTCCTCGGCGGCGGCTGTGTTTTCCAAGGGGCACCCACAAACCCGCGGGCCAGCAAAGGTCCTGGAAGAGGGTCTCCTCAGTAAGTGTGTCTGGGGACCTGACCCACCCCGTCTCCCTTCTCAGGGCCTGACACGAGGCCTGGCACACGGGGACCGTCCAGTGAAAATGCAAAATGCGCGAGTGGGTGAAAGATGGAGAGAAGCCCCTTTAACTCTGCAGAACCCGGCATTTACAAACTTGTGTCAGAGGCCATTTCCCTCCAAATACCTAGGAGCTGCCATCCCAGAGGGGCGAGGACATACCCGGCCCCTCCCGCTGGGGGGCCCTGCTGCTGGGCAGTGGTGACGGAGGACCCAGCGCGGCCTCCGTTCCAGCCACGGCCAGTTTTATAAACAGCCCAGATGTCTGAGGATGCGGCTCACGGCCTTTCTCCACCCACCAATTCACTCAGAAAATGCTAATCTCACTGCTGGTCTATGAGGAAAAATAATAAGGAAGGTTAGAACCACGCAAATCTGCAGTGTATTCCAAGAGGAAATAAGAAATTTTTCCCACAGGCGTTAATGAATTAACTGAGTCCCGACTCTGCCACCAGTCAGCCTATAACACTATTTAAATTTCTCCCTAAGAGCGAGAAAAGAATTGTGCATTTCGACAATCACAAAGACATGCCAAATGAAGTCACTGTATTTGCACAGAAGTCTTGGTCAATAGGACCCAGCTCTTGGCAGTGACGGAGGGGCCCAGGGGTGTCGGTCCTCAGGACTCACAGCTTCGAGTCTCCTCGTCGAGGCTGCATACATGACTGAAGGACACGCAGCGGCCTCCCACCTCCAGCCTCTATCCCAGGTCACTAACTGTCCCAGTCTGCTAGGGCCACCAGAGCTAAATATTCCAGACCGGGCAGCTTAAACAACAGAAATTTAATTCTCCCAATCCTGGAGGCTGGACATCCAGGAGGAAGGTGCCGGCTGATTCCATCCCCGGTGACAGCCATCCCGCCACCGTGTCCACACGTGGTGGAGAGAAAGCCAGGGCGTCTCTTCCTCTTCTTGTAGGAGCTGTAGCCCTGCCAGACAAGGGCTCTGTCCTCAGGACCGTGTTTACTTTTACCATCTCCTCACGGACCCTGCTTCTGAATCAGCCACACTGGAGTGAGGGCTTCAACGTGTAGGTCTGGGGGACATAAATGTTCAGTCCACAGCACTGACCTCTTGCGGGGACCAGTGTCACCAGCAAAGACCACAGCTCAGCTGTCCTGCAGCCATGACACAGCCCGGGTGGAACAGACTTGACGTAATGCGCGGGCAGGATTCCTACAGGCAGCGCCGTCCACAGAGGGCTGAGCTCCACAGTGAGGTGTCTAGAGCACGTCTCACGCTGCCGGCCCCCGCCTGACATGCACGACGTGCATGAAACACGTGGCATGCTGATACAACTTGCCCGCCTGACATGCTTGACACACGACATGTCTGGTTCCAGAAGCGGCATTAAAGTTAAGAAAAACAGGAATACAGATGTCCCCCAGACAACCCCAGTGTGTATCCACAGATGATGGATAGACACAATGTGGTCCATCCATACAGTGGAGTACGACTCGCCCTTAAAAAGGAAGGAAATCCTGACACAGGCCACACCACGGATGAAACCTTGAGGACACGATGCTCAGTGAAATAAAGCAGTCAGGAAAAGACAAACACTGTGTGGTTCCACGTATGTGAGGTCCCTGGAGGAATCAAAGACAGAGAGCAGGAGGGTGGGTGCCAGGGGCTGGGGGAGGGGCTGGGGAGTCCGTGTTTAACGGGGACGGAGGTTCGGTTTGGGAGGATGGAGAGGTTCTGGGGATGACAGTGGGCGTGGTCGCACAACACTGGGAATGAACGTAACATGACTGAACTGTGAACCTAAAAACGGTTGAGATGATACATTTTATGTTATGTGTAATTTACCATAATTTTTTAAAAATAGCATCAGCTAGTATTAAAGACAAGAAACTTCCTGCAAAGGGGTCATGGGCACCATCATCCTGGCTCCGGACACTGTACCTGCTGGTGCTGGTGAAAGGCCGGGGCCCTGGTGAGGGGTCCTGGGGGCTGCGCGGAGGCCACAGGGGTGGAAGCCTCGTCTCGAGCCGGGAAGTCATCACCTCTTGACAGAGGTCTGTGGCTGGCATCTTGCACAATTCTTGCTCTCCCAAGTGTTTCCTTAGAGCGTCTCTGCCTATGGATGCAGCACAAACACACTGGCTGCGAGTCGCGGGCCTGGAGCAGCACAGGCCCATGCGGGCCTTTATGTAATTTGTTCCTTAGTCACTGTCCGGCCAGGAGGTCGGCCTGCAGCGCAGTGCCTCTGGAATATGGGCCTCTTCAGGGGCCACACCTTGGGCGCGGTGGGCAGTAAGCCTCCGCGGCGAGCTCCACCAAAGGGAACTTGGAGGGATAAGAGCCGAGTTGTCTGGAAGTCATTCGGCTGAGATAGCAGAGAGGGTTTCCCCGAGGCTGCCCAGGCACCGATGGCTTCTAAACTTGGGGGGACATCACGACGCCCCGTGTGAGCTCAGGGCCAGGATGGCCCCGGCCGGGAAAGGGTGGCATCCGCGGGGGGATCCAGCCTGAGCCACCACCTCCTGCCCAGGCCGCCGGCCTTCCCGCCCCGGCGGCAGGGGATCCCCACTGAGCCCACGGCGAGGGTCAGCGACGGGGTCTGCACTCGCACAGGGTGCGGACAGAGGTCCACGCCAGCCCGACACCCTTTGTTCACGGCTCTTTTCGTCATAAATACAATGGAGAGAGTCCAGCTTCCCAAAGCAGAGTGGGATTCGGTGAGAAAGGTCCCAGGGCGAGCTCGGGAGAAACAGGCGTGGACACCAATACTCAACACACTCATACACTCCTATACACACATTCACTCGCACATACACACACACACTCAGACACATATACACACATGTACGCTCAGGCACCCACATACACACTCACACACGTACATACCCACACATTCACTCACAAATATACACTCACATACGCACATTCACACTTATACACACGTACACTCATACATACATACACACACGTTCACATGAACATATACACACATATACTCGCATACATACACTCACTCACGCTTATATACACGAACACTCACACACACACACACACGCTCACACACACACACCCTTACTCTCAGGCAGGCCCAGCGTCGGTGAGTACAGGGCCCAGCCCAGCTCCGCCTGCCCCCCAGCTGGACAGGCTGCGAGGGACCGCGATAGCGCCCTGGGCCTTCAGGTCCAGACACGGCTCTCGGCCCCGCTCAGCCCCATGGCAGCATCTACACAGCCAACCAGCTCGCACTCTCCCAGGAGCCTGTCTGCTCTCCCAGAGCTAAGCTTCATTCTCGAATCCAGAAATCCTAGAAGAGCCAGTCAAGCGCGCATGGAGTTCCTGTGAGTGGAATGAAATTCATTTCTTGCATGTGTGTCTGGAGGGAAAGATGTAGGACTGTAAGGAATAAGCTACCAGACAGCTGAAGCACCACCCTGGTTTTTCTCGATGGCTTTTACTATTCAATGACGGCCTCACCCTGAAATATCCCCAGAAGTGGACGTGACAGAGGAACGCACCACCAGGGGCTCTGACTTGGTGTCCCAGCACCAGGACACATCCGCCCCAGCATCGGCCCCGGCGCGGATGCTGGGCCAGGACCTCTAGCTCCTCGGCCGGGTCCTTCCGGGGACAGAAGCGCTGCGGCAGCACGTGGTAAAGGGGAGCACTGAACCCCGCACACCTGCACAGGACTCAGGACCCCGGAGACAAGGCTGGGCCTGGCTCCGCAGGGGGCTCCCAGCCCCCGCCGCCCCTTCAGGGAGGAGCCAGGGTCACCCCAGCCCCGGGGGCCGCCCCTGTGCCTCCCCAACGTCACCGCTAGCCCTGCACTCGGGTCCTCGGACCCCACACTTAAGCACACGTGAGGTAAAGGAAACCGTCGTTCGGGCTGAGACACGGTTCGCGGTGAGCCCACTGGGCAGGCCAGACGCCTGGGCCCCACACGCACGGTGCGGTGCCCCTCCCGGGGGCGAACCCCTGCACGACGGCCGGTCCAGTCAGGGCGAGCTTCTCAGTGGGTCCCGCCCAGAGCCTCTCCCCTCGGCGCCGAGGCCCCTCCCCCTTGGCCCAGTGGGTGCTGGTCGGTTGCTTGCTCCACCGGGTGGGGAGTTCCGTGAAGGAGGGGCCGCTGGGCGCCCATGACTGGAGATGCTGGGCGCAGAGCCCACCCATCCAGAGCTTGCGGAGGCCCCGTCGTCCGGCTCCACCGATGGGGAGGCGCCGTGGAAATGCAGAAAATGAAGAGCGAGCAGGGGCCACGCTTGCCTCCACGGGCGGCCTCGACGGTGGCCGGAAGGGAGGCCCTTGGATGACGAGGTGCTCTCTACGGACACATTTCTAAAGCGACCGAGGGGCGGATGACGGCGCAGGCAGCCACACCGAGGCAGCCCGGGGTCCTGGGCCGGCTCGAGCCGAGAGGAGGTGACAGGATGGAGGGCGAGTTGAGAGGAGCTGGGCCCAGGGTGGCTGGGCAGCAGCCTGAGCCGGTCCTGGGCACCGCGCGGCTGCTGAGTCCCCTGGACGCCCCCTGCCTCAGTTTCCTCTGCAAAACGGGAAGATAACAGCAACCTCTCATCTCGGGTACCACCTCCTCCGGCCGTTCGCTCACAGTTTGAGAATTCCCCAAGTTTGTGGAATAAGCAGGAGAACATCTCAAGCAAGTCGTACATAAATGATGGGAGAGAAAGAACACCCCCCAGGCGGCGCGTGCTCAGGTATTTGGGACCAACTCTAAAGACACTCAACTCAGCACCTGGATGCAAAGCGTTCCTGCCAGCTACTTGGCTAACTGGGGGGCCAGGAGCCAGCCTGCTTGCAATAAGGTAATTGCCGCTGTAACTCCTTAACTGACAGCAGCGATGGTCTTGAGACAGCACTTACAGTTTTCCAAGGACCTTACGAGGCTTCGTTCTCCCCAGGAATCTCGCACACCACACCCGTTTCAGGATGGAGAGTGGCAGAGGGCCGTCCAGGGCAAAGTCTCTCCGGCTGTGATGGGGGAGAACCTGCACCACCTCAAACAGGCAAGCAGCACGTGTCGCTCCTGAGCTTAAAACCAGGGCCCGCCCCCAGTGTCCACCAGACACAGGCCTTTCCTCAGGGGCCCCGTCCACCTCCCCCGCCACACCCCACCTCCCCGGACGCACCCCGGCCTCTGCCCCCCGCCCTGCGCTGCGCCCCGTGTGCGGCATCCTCAATGCTGGCTCCCTGTCCTCACTCGGAACATGGCCCCCGATCAAGCTCACTGGCAGCCCCCCAAGGAGCCTCCCTCAACACCCCCCAGGCACAGGGGGTCACTGCGACGCGGGCCCTGGAGGGCAAAACTGCCCCACGCAGGATCATCACCCTGGGCCAGGCCCTGCGCCTATCTCACATCAGAAGATGAACTTGCCCAGGGCGGGAATGGGTCCTCCCCGACCTCGGCTCTGGACCTGCCCCAGGACCCAGGTGTGCTCAGTGGTGCCTGGGGTGGGGGAAAGCACCAAGGGTCCTGCCCGGGGAGGCTCTGTTGTGGGCGCTCAGCTCTGGGGATGAGGTCTCGGGCCTCGGGCCGGGAGGGGAGGGGGTCTGATGAGGGTGCGGGACCACCCGCAGGCCGCCCATCGGAGGGGAAGCCCACCCCCATGTGGGTGGGCAGAGCGAGGATGGACCTCACGTCCCGGGGGGCCCCTGACGCTGCCTGCATTATCTCTGCCTTGAAAGTAAAATATCCGCCGGCAAACAGCGAGGTTGCCATCCAAGAGCAGCTTGATGTATTTTCCCACGAAATCACTTTGCATCCTGAGGTTTTCTCTCCTGACTCAACACGCCCGCTATTGGCCCAGCTGCCCAACCAGTGTGGACCTCCCGGCGCTAAGCCAGATCGCGTCATCCCTGAATGCCCCCGCCGTTGTCACTCACCTGGTCACTGCCACCACCTCCAGCCTTCCTCCAGGTCACCACCCCCAGCTCCCTGCACTCAGTCCAGAAGCCTAAGCTTCCTCCCCTTTCCGTGCAAAACAAAGTCCAGATCCCGGCGGCCTGGCACTGAAAGACCCCACAACCGACCTTTGTCCTAACCTGCTCTGCCCCATGCGGTCAGGACCAGCCCCAGGGGCTGTTTAGATGCACGTTTGAGGTGACGTAAAATGAAAATAGATGCTCTCAGCCACACCGGCTGCACTTCACGCGCCCAGGAACCACCTCAGGCTTGCAGCTGCTTACAGGGCAGCACAATTCTGGAACATTCTGTGCCTAGACGGGCCTGGAGGGAGAGGACGGGAAGCTGCTCTGGGCCGTTCTCCACCCAGAGAGGGGCACTCAGACTTCCTTGCGTCCCAGCAGGCTTATAAATTCATCACAACGAGTTCCCAGGTGTCCCTTTTCTGGGGACAAATAAGATTCTGCTTGAGAAACCCTGGGAGCAGCGCCCTTGCGCTGGGGACCCAGGAAACCCGAGCACCCCGAGCTTCCCTGGCATGAAACGGGGGCACCGGGGTGGGTGTGCTCAACAGTGACCCTCAGCAGCGCCAGCGGAGGGGTGTGATGACTCCATGGTTTCACCTCGTGGCCCCCAAGCCTGGGGACGCGTGGAAACCCTTCGGTGAGAACCAGGCCGCCTCCCAGACCCACCGGCTCAGAAGCCCAGAGGTGGGTCCCCCATGTCGACAACCGGCAGGTCCCCTGGGCTCCAGTGAGTGCGCTGGACGGAGAACAAGACCCTCCTCTTCCCTCCCGCGTTCCCCAAAGGCACGGGCTCCTAACAGAATGAGCGGAGCGTCGGAACTCCTTTCTCCCAGCTGGATACAAACCCTCAGTCGGGGCTATTAATACAAAACTGGTGCTGGGGATGATGATTAAATCGCTCTCAGAAACACACTGTTGACGTTTCCACAGCAACTGTCTCCTGAGAGTCCTGGCGTCCAAGGGAAGCCGGGCACAGCCTCTCCCTGTCGTGACCCGCCCCACCTCTCACCTCCGGGGGCCCGCGGCGCTCTCTGTGTCGCGTCCAGCCCGAGTCCATTGTATGCCCGCGATGTGCAGTCTGAACAGGTGATAGATTCCATCACGGAAACTTACCTGTGAGCACTCGTCGGTATTTACTGACGCCTGAAACGCAAGTGAAAAACAATTCGTTTTCTCCCTGTTTATGGAAACTGTTTCTAAAATAACTGAATTGTGTCAGCATCAAAACCACTGCCTGGTGCAGCTGCGCTAGGCTGACCGGCACTGAATGAGGAGTCCAAGGAGTTTGGGGCGTGCAGGGACCCTGAAAACCATGAGCTAACGGCCTCCTACGGCGGGGCACCCGCGCAGGAGCTGAGACCGGACAGCGGGACCCCGCCCCCGGCCCTTCCCTCCCCACTGCCCACGGCTCAGCTCGGCCCAGGCTGATGGGCGACCCTTCCAGGTGTCAGGCCCACCTTTGCTCCCAGGTGGCCAGCTGTAAAAACGGACACCGTTTCCTGAACACCTACATCCACCCCACCCCATGTTACACCCCTCAGCCCCACTCACAGCCCTGGGGTGGATATCAGGCCCCCCACGGGGCTGATGAGAACATGGAAGCTTCCAGAGATCAGCGACTTCCCAAGATCACACAGCAGCTCTGGGACGTGAGTCCAAGTTTAGAGTGACTCCAGAACCTTCGCTTAACCACCGAAGACGGCTTCCCCAGACGCCATCTCCCTGGAGTCCTGTCTCTCCCTCTCCCCGTCTTCCAGATCGATTCCAGTGCAGTGGCCCAGCGCACCAGTCAGTCACCCAGGCTTTCAGCTCCGCAACACGGAGCCCAGGTTACTGAAATCTACCATCCAGGGCTTCACGTGGGACCCTCCAAGCCCCGCTCTGCCTAAGCCATCAGGTCCCTGCAGCAGCGTGGCAGAAGCTGACGCCGGACCCCTGTAGAGGCTCTCCCCATTCCTTAAATGCTAGGACTCCCTGTTCGTTACCCCTGCTGCCCTGAGTAAGGACTACGTTTCCCAGCCTCCTTGTCTATGTGTGGCCACGTGAGTACATTCTGGTCAATGGGGTTCAAGCAGAGTGTCGTGTGCACCTCCCGGGAAATCCTGCATACAAAGAACAGAGGCCCGCTTCCATGCCCCTTTCTCCTTCCTGCTGGCTGGAATGTGAGTGTGATAGCAGGAGCACAAGCGTCCACTGTGGATGATGAAGCCTAGGGAGTGACAGGACAGACAGCAGGAAGGAACCTGGGCCTCTGAGGACCTCGTGGAATAGCGGTGCCAGCCCCAGACTGCCCATCTTCCAGTATTTTAGGGGCACATCAAGCATTTTGGGTTTGAGCCACTGTTAATTTGAGGTTTGTAGCACTGATAACTCATCTTATTCCTAATGGATTATGGGCAGCAAAATTGTGGGGAAACTATTGCTATTTCCCCTGTTTTCTCTAAACTTTTGTCACCTGCTGAGTGACTCATGCTGACTCTTTTAAAGCAGAAGAGGCCGCCTATGCTTTTGGGGACCATGTATATTCCTCTCCCTCCTGCATTTTGCTCTGTGATGGTGGCAGGGCTGGCGGGGGGG
>NW_006779033.1:2440452-2440711 GCF_000442215.2 Lipotes vexillifer | reverse complement strand
GGGGGGGGGGGGGGCACGGAGAATGACCAGAATAGAAAACAGCACCTTCTGCAAGCCAGTCACTCATGCTCTGATTCCTCAGAGCCTGTCTGCGACTTTTGTTCTGTGTCATTAAATACTGACCAAAACCCACCAATCTTCTGACCGGCGGGAAGCCAGGAGCCCTTGACCAGCCATACATCTCACACCTCAGACACTTCACCCCAATGACAGGCACCTGTCATGACCTAGAACCTTCCTCCACCAAAGCACCGACTGT
>NW_006779033.1:2436925-2440442 GCF_000442215.2 Lipotes vexillifer | reverse complement strand
TCCTGCTGACTATTCCCAAAGCACACCCTTTAGACAAGAAGAGAGGCCGTATTCTGGGGAGGCCCTCTGTGGACAGGACCAGCCGCCCTGCAAGTCCTATGGCTTTGGCCCCCTTGACCTGGCTGCTCTACCTTTTAAATTCAGGTGTTCATCCCTTGGCCACCACTTCATACAAACTGGGAGCTGGTCCTTTCCTAAGCGCCCTAGGCATTTATTGTCTACTCTGCGTCTAAACTGCCCTAGGATCTAAGAAGACACAGAAGGCGTACACAGCGATTTCTGCTCTCAAGCTCGCAGACAACAGCCATGCACGTTTTCTTAGGAGTCTATGAAAAGCACATAATTTTGAAATGAAAACATGGATTTTTGCCGTGTCTCAAACCAGAAACCAGAATCCGAAGTCATAAATCTGTTTAAGTGTAAATTATTATGTAACAATAATAAGAGTCTACAGCTGTCCTCGTCCATCAAAGGGGCTTTTTCACTCATCGCAACAAGAAATAAGGCTACAAGGGACCAGTTGGACAAGGAGGTTGAAGCAGGTCAGAAAGACTCACGTAAAACCATAAATTTTAGATCCAACGGCCCTTCCTCTGGAAGCAGAGCGGAAGGCAGCCCAGCAATACAGCAGGAAGGGCGCCAGCTCGGACGCGAGGCGCCAGCGGCTCGGCAGGCGCGAGCGTCCTCATCGCAGTCCCAGGGCAGCAGCCCTACCTCTGGCGCTGCTCTGAGCCTGACGCGGGACCACCCGAGAGAGATGCCAGCCGGTTCTCAGCACGGGGGGACCCAGCGCTGGAGTCCAAGTCTAATGCTGCGGCGGTTAGAAACGCAAACGCGCGCCCTCAACGCTTAACCACACACGCCAGAGATCTGAAGGCAGGGGAGAGCCTGACACTGATGCTTACGCAGAGTCCCAAAGTGAAGGCAGTGGCCAGTGATACTGATGACAGTCTGCATTTACTGAGCACTTCCTGTGCGCTACACATTGTGCTGGATACTTTATACGAACAGTCTCATTTCATCCCTACAGTAACTTTCTGGGAGGGTATTCTTACCCCGTTTGACAGATCCAGACCCAGGTCGAGAGCCAGTGGGGGTGACAGGGAGCAAAAGAGAAAGAAGGAGCTGGAGCCCTCGGACCAAGACAGGGCCTGGCCAGCTCCAGGCGGCCTTCCTGGAGGCAGCTCTTCCTGCAGTGTGGATGGGGGATAATCGGGTGCCAGCATAAATGATACACAGCCTAACACATGAAGAAAACTTGCTAGAAATTTAGGGAAGGGTATGGAAAAGAAGAGGGCTGATTTTGTGAAGCCCAAAGCAGCAGTGAGATTCACCGGGTAATCCAGATAAAATTGAGCTGGCAAGGAAGAATTTTCCTTGTGAATTCACTTCCTAGCACCACCTTTGTTGAATTTCAGTCTTTAGGGTCCTCAGGGTCCACAGCCCTTTCCCGGCTTTGGACAGGTACCGACTTCGGCATCCGTGAAACACGAGACATTTTACCCCCAGTTTTCTGATGCGTGTGCGTTTGTGTGTTTTGTAAGGTTCGTGAGGTTCTTCAGAGCTCAGAACGATCTCCGACCAGGAAAGATGGAGCGCCCGGCTGCAGGCTTCCCGTCCCGGGCTGGGTGGGGTCTGTCGGGGTGCAGCTCAAGGGCGCCCTGGCCCGAAGCCTGCTGAAGGCGACTCCGGGGAGACCCTGGTCTCGTCACCCGGGGACGCGGCCGCAGTGAGGGCCGTCAGCAGCTGGTGGCGTGGCCGTGATGCCCTGACCAGCCAGTGGGGCGGGAAAGCTGCATTTCCTGCCCAGTCCTCCCCAGAGAGGCTGCCTGTCCCCAAACTGGAAAGGGCCGAGAGGCCTCCAGGCAACCAGGAAGATCCTCGTGCAAAGCAAGACACGGGGCAGGAAAATGAAGCAGACCTCTCAGCCCTAGAGGTGCACCGTCCACACCTGCCCGCCTCCGTCTGCACCCACCCTGCCCAGCCCCCCTTTCCATCCTGCAGAGACGGCGAGCTCAGCCCTTCCCCTCTGGCTCCACCGACCCCGGCCCGGGAACCCACCCTCCGGAGCTGCTCACAGGAATCCCAAATCTGCCTCGCTGGGCAGCCAGAGGACCGTCCCCAGGCGTCACGAAACCAAGTTACTGAGTCTTTTTCCTATTTGGAAAAAGAATAGGATGGACTGGAATGAAAAGACTAGAAAACAGCTGAGTCATGGAGTACACGGGTTAGAAAGGTTAAGCTTTGCTTCTTGAAACTTCGGTTTCTGTGTATATGTGTGTGTGAGTGTGTGTGTGTGTGTGTGTGTGTGTGCACGCATGCACACACGTGCAGGATCACAGTTTAAAACTGTGTGTCTCAGTCAGGAAACTGAAGGGCAGATCTCAGGCGGTCCACAGAGCATGATGGCAATGGCTTTCTGAAGAGCTGTGACGTCACAGGGAAGAAAACAAAACCAGTGGGGACAGAGGACCCAGAGTCAGTTCTGGCCGTGCTGTGTGTCCCCAGACAAGCCCCAGATCTCTTTGAGCTCCTTCCTCATTTGCAAAATGATGATGGCGACTCCTGCCTTGCCTGCCCCCAGGGCTCTGGGCAGCTCAAATGGAGCAACGGTTGCTAAACATTGTACACGGCACAGAACAAGGCTGACTGGGGCACCGTGAACGTCTGGCTTACGGTGGGAAGTCCAAGCCAGGAGGGGAAGAGATGGGTGAGAGGATTGTTTGGGAGCCATCATGGTGCATCCTCCAGTCCCCTAAGTGTCCAGCTGGGTAACAGTCCAGTGGACGCCTCAGGGATCCTTCTGCTGCAGTGATTCTCAGCAGCACAAGCAAAGGAGGTTTTAAGTTTGTCTTGTTACCGCCGTTGGCCCCAGGGCTATTGTGTGTGACAGCAGCCAAATGTCTGATGCTGGCCAGATCATTCCAGCTCACCCCACCCCTGCAGAACCCCATCACTATCAGGGCGGAGAGGCAAGGCCAAGTGCCTGCCTTTTACCGGCGCCAAGGCTGAGGTTCTCTCCATTGCATGGAAAGATCTTGCCAAACACTGATTCTCATGTCTTCCTGCATGAGTCATAGACTAAAGAATGAAGAAACGCTTCTGAATGACAAACAAGGAAAAAAAGAAAAGGAAGAAAGCTAGGATGATGTGTTCTTGGACCACAACTCCTAGTCAGTTTACACGAGCAAAGTCAACACGCAGGTCTCTGTTTATAGAGCAAAGCTGTTAAAGGAGAAAAAAAAAATCCATTCCTTTCTTCTTTTCTAATTGAAAGATAATAGACACACGAAAATCAAATTATAAAATTAGCTCCCAAGAAGAAAGGAATGTCGGCATCTTAAAGTGGGTGCATCCTTCCAAACTTGTTTCTGAACTAACAGGTGGATGGACACAAATGGAGACACAGGAAGATGTTACTTTATAACCCACTTTGTTTATCCATCAGTGTCAGAGAGCTTCACCCATGATGGCCAGTGGAGGGCTAGGACACTTCATTATGCTGTTAGAGGTCGTG
>NW_006779033.1:2420086-2436812 GCF_000442215.2 Lipotes vexillifer | reverse complement strand
CTGTTAGAGGGCGTGTAGGATTCCCTCTTATGGAGGAAGAGCAATTTATTAATCAACCTCACTAAGGGACGTTCAAGTTGCTTCTGAATTTTTTTTTTTTTTGAGATAGAGTTGACACATAACATTGCGTAAATCTAAGGTGTAAAACATGTTAACCTGATCCATTTATAGTTACTTCTGAATTGTTGCTCATACAAACAACGGCAGGATAAATGTCCTTACACATTCATCACTGTGCACTGGTCCATTATCTCCGTGGGGTTCATTTCTAGCAGAAGAAAGAGGCAAAACCTGTCTGCGGTTCCAGCGTCAGTGCAAACCACCAAACCGCTCCGTGGAGGGTGGGTGCCAGGTCCCACTGTCTCAGCACCTCACCAACAGGGGCTGTCACCAATCCTTCCACCTTGTTCCCAACCTGATAGGAAACAAATAACATTCCACTGCTGTTTTCGTTGCCTGTCTCCGATTTCAGTGAGGTGTGAACTTACGAACATGGCTCGTTATCAGTGCACCTGTACCGCTAGTAGTGATGATGAAAGCGTGCTGCGTACTGAGCACTGGGCTGAGCTCCTCACAGAATTCGCCCTTTCACCCTCACGATAACCCTGCAGGCAGGTACCGCTGCCCCTGTTTCACAGAGAAGAACAAAGGCTTAGCGAGCTTCACTTGCCGAAGGTCAAGGAGCCGATAAATAGTGAGCCCAGAACTCAGTCCAGGTAGACCTGCCCCTACAGCCATGTCCTCGCGCGGGGCTGTGCTTCCGCTTAACTCCAGACGCCAGCGGGCTGGTTCTGTGTTTCTTCTAGGGATGCTTCTAGCTGGGGGTGTTACATGTTTATGCCCTTTGCCCATTTTACAATCGGAGTCTTCATCTTTTTCTTATTAATTAGCAATAACTCTTCGTATATTAAGAATAGTAAACTCTTTGTCATTTTAGGCTACTGACTTTTTCTCTGTGGAATGTATTTACACCCAATTTACAACTTTCACTTCTGTTTATACTCAGTGTGGGGGTTTGAGCGAGGGCTGAAAAGAGCCTGATGTAGGACCCCTGATGCACAGAGAATCACAAGCAGGCGGGCTGAGCTGATGCTACATTTCACTGGTGACTCAGTCACCGAGCCAGGGGCTTGGCAGTGAGGAGGGGGAGGGAGGAAGGAAGAGACGGACTGAGTCAGCCGAAGCAGCGGTTCCTGCTCTGTTGGGTCTCTGGCTGAGTTGCCCCTCCAGGACTTTCTCTGTCCCTTCTGCCACACCCCAGCCCAGCCCCCCAAGAAGTGGCTTTTGTCACTTGGGATGGTTCCAGCAGAGCTAACCCTCGTCTCCTCATTCCCAAACTGAAACCTCCCTTTATTGAAGCAGAGACTAAGCTTTGTTGACAGACCATCCTCCAGAAAGCAGGGCACACGCCAAGGCGGGGTGGGTGGGGCGGTCAGAGGCCAGGCCTCGGGGCGCCACCCGGGCGTTGGCCGCGTGGCAAGTCGCTCCAGGCTCTCGGCCCCAGGGTCCTCGTCAGCAAGATGGGGAAACGATGACGACGCACACGGTGGCTTGGAAACGCGCATCGAGCGTTGTGCCTCATGGGACCCAAGTCTCAGCAGATGGCCCGCTGCCCACCCCGCTTCCCCCCTGGGGCCCTTAGAGACGGAGCTCGTGGAGCAGAGAGGAGGCCTCGTGGGCACCCGGAGGAGGGTGAAGCTGCTGCGACCTGGCTGCCCTGCTAGGAACCTAGAACTTCAGCTCGTGTGTCTCCAAAATTGCCCCGCAGGACAGCGCCCGAGCTCAGCGACCCAGCGGGAGGGCTGCAGGCTGCCTCTGTCTGCCGCCCACAGCTGCAGGCCCCAGGGGCTGGTCCAGAGCCTTCCCGTGGCCATAGAAGCCTCTGCCTTTGCCTTTTATTATACAGGGTGGCAGAGTTAAAATTTACAAAGAAGATCCCAAATACATCAGAACTCCTTGGAAGACAGATGAGAAGGGTGATCTGCTTAATTCACTATCGCGACCAAAGCAATCCCCTCGCCAGCTGCTACCTGGTCCATCAATACTGGTCAATTCGCAGCCGCCCCTCCTAGCTCGCCCTCAGCCCGCCTCTGGCCCCGGCTCGGCTGACCGTAGTCCTGCCCTTGCTCCCAAAGCTCTTCAGACTGGGAGGGCTGTTCCCACCAAGCCTGGAGCCCGACTCCTTGCAAAGGAGAAAACGCGCAGTTGACCGAAGTGCGGTGCAGCCCAGGTGCGTCTGGCCAGAGCCTGGCCACCGTGCCCTTGGCTGCACACTTGCCAAGCCCTTCTGCACTCGTCATGTCCTTGGTCTCCCCCAAACTCGCCAAGCAGCACAGCTCCTGGTCCCCGTTTCCTGACAGGAGCCAGGCATCAGCTCACACCCGCCAGGCAGGCTCCCGCCACTGCCCCCGCCCAGAAGCCCTCGGTCAGGAAGACACAAGCGTCCCATCTCGGCAGCTCTAAGTCAGGGTTGAGCGCTCGCTGGGCAGCCTGGAGGCCCAGGCTCTGGGTGCCCACGGTCCTCCCCAGGGCGGTCACGCTGGCGTCAGCAAGCGGGTGCTGCCCCCCGCCCTCCAGCCTGTCCCTGGGGCTGTCCCATAGCTCAGCTCACCTGTGAACTGGGTGGCACCACAGCCCTCGGGGCCACACGATAGGAGGTAAAACCCATCACAGCTCTTGGGAGAAAGCTGGGAAATGCAGCCAAAACCAGCATTGCCCAGATGGAGGATTAGAACAAACCTACAAGAAGGGCCGGCACGCGAACCACACACCCCGCAAGTTCAAGGGCACAGACGCCAAGGAAGGCTCATCCCCGAGAGAAGCCACAGGCAAAGCCGGCTCGAGGCTGCTCTGAGCTGCTCTCCACCGGGAATCACCAAGGCTTCTTTGGGATAATCCAGTCCAATCCCTGTGTTTAACCGTTGACGGAACTAACCTTCAAATAGGTTAGTTAAGGGACTGGGCCAACTGGTCAATGGCAGGAAAGTGGCCAGAAGCCAGGAGGCTCCAGTAACGCCTCACGCACGCTTCCAAGCGCTTGGACTTCCCTCCGGTCCTCCTTCACGTACGTACACACACCTGCATGCACGCCTACACACATGTACGCACATGGGCACACATGCATACATGCACACACACACGTACGTGCATACACACACGTACACACATGCATACATTCACGTGCACACGCATCTAAGGCACATGTGCTCATACGCACATATACACGCACGCGCGTGCTTGTACGCACACGCCCACACGCGCACACACGCCCACACGCGCGCACGCGCCCACACACGCCCACACGCCCACACACGCACACGCGCGCACACGCCCACACGCGCACACACGCCCACACGCCTGCTCTGAGCTGCTCTCCACCGGGAATCACCAAGGCTTCTTTGGGATAATCCAGTCCAATCCCTGTGTTTAACCGTTGACGGAACTAACCTTCAAATAGGTTAGTTAAGGGACTGGGCCAACTGGTCAATGGCAGGAAAGTGGCCAGAAGCCAGGAGGCTCCAGTAACGCCTCACGCACGCTTCCAAGCGCTTGGACTTCCCTCCGGTCCTCCTTCACGTACGTACACACACCTGCATGCACGCCTACACACATGTACGCACATGGGCACACATGCATACATGCACACACACACGTACGTGCATACACACACGTACACACATGCATACATTCACGTGCACACGCATCTAAGGCACATGTGCTCATACGCACATATACACGCACGCGCGTGCTTGTACGCACACGCCCACACGCGCACACACGCCCACACGCGCGCACGCGCCCACACACGCCCACACGCCCACACACGCACGCGCGCACACACGCCCACACACGCACACACGCACACACGCCCACACGCGCACACACGCACGCGCGCACACACGCACGCGCGCACACACGCCCACACGCGCGCGCGCCTCTCCTCCTCAGGCAGGAACGCCGCCCCGGCGACACGCTGACCAGGAAGCTCTCCGAGGGGACCCTGTGCGCTCGGGGGGCCTGACTTACTTTCAGCTTTGCGTTTGCACCTGACGATCGGCCGACACGCAGGCCAGCAGCAGCGCGGAGCTGTGAAGTGACCACGGGTAAAAATGCTCAGGAGGGGCCCATGCTGGCGCCTGGTGCACAGACCCGGCCGCGTCCCAGTGGGTGTCAGGCAGGAGACCACAGGGGCTCTGTGGTCAGCCCGGGGCCAAGACCGCCCACACCCCCTTGACTTGGGGCAGCTGGCCATCCTCACGCACTAAGTCCAGGCCCACAGGGGTGTCGCTAGAGTGAACGAGATGCTGCACGTTGGCTGCTGCCTCCCGGCCCAAAACAGCCAAACAGACAGAAAGGCACTGGGTTGGCCACTGCCCGCGGTGGAGAAAAGCGCCGTCCTGCCCATTCTTTTCCCAAAAAACTCCAGGTCTGCAGTTGCCCCCGCGGGTGAGGGCGGTAGCAAAGTTTCCCAAAACCCTCTCAAAACTCACCCGATCAAAAGGTCCTTTCCCGGTGGATACTGGGCACCCGGCCTCTATGATACTGTCCTGCACGTGTTGTCATCCGAGCATCCTCAAGCCACATCCTCTGGGTCTGCACATCCCCACAAGATCACAGCTCCCAGAGGGCAACAGTGACCCCATGTCAGCTGAGAACTTGACCCACGAGGCACCCAGACCCGGAACAGGAGAGCTTTCCTTCCACCCTGGCTAAGCGTGTGGTGAGCTCGTGAGAGAGTCTGTGAAGTCGCTGTTTCCCAAGGACTCAGTCCAGCCGGTGGGGAAAGGTCAGAAGCCTGCCCCTCTTCACGCCTCTGGCGCCCAGCCTCACGGGAGCCTAGTGCGCGCAGGACCACAGTGCACCGGAGCAGTGAGGTGGACACATCCCTGGCTGCCTGGTCTCAGAACCCACTCGGACACTCTGGGGCCACGAGGGGGGCACCACACGCCGGCCAGGGTTAGCAGCCCAAGGCCCCTCGGCTCACACACGTCCCTGGCTCACGAAGACAGTCTGGGCAGCCCCTTGGCCCAGAAAGCATCTCCAAGCTCCCTGTAACGGTCCTGGCAGTGGCCTAAACTTGCTCAAGTCCTTAGGGGTGGGCAGGTCAAGCTCCCTGACTCACAACCTCCTCAGGGAAAAATACAGGAACCAGCCAGGGCCTGGGCGGCACTGCCTGCTGACCCTCTGCACTCTCGTCGCTCGCCAAGCAATCGTGCTAAGCTGACTGTCTCCAAGCAGGCTCCTGTTTAGTCCTCCCCGTGACTCTCACTCCCCCAGTGAGGAAAGAGCTGCCGAGACAGGAGGCAACTGGACAGGATTACGGGGCCAGAAAGAGTGGGGGCCTCGGCCAGACCCACACCCCAGGGTCCCCTGCCCGCCCCGTCCTCACAGACTGTGATGAGCATCCACTGTATTCAAGTGGACAGACAGCGTCCCACACTGGCGGGCACGTCTAAGCAGAGAGAGGAAGGCATGGCCCCAGCCTCCAGCCCCGCACGGGACTCCAAGCAGACAGGGCAGCCTCCCCTGACCCAGCCCCACGCCCGCTCCTGTCTGGATGACAACCGTGGCAAAGTGAAATTGTCCTTCTCTGTGAGTCAGGTTGCCCTGAGGCCTCACTGCTACAAGCTCGTGGGTACAACCAGCTGAATACATTCCCATTCGCAGGAATCCCTCCGCACAATTCTGGCGACCAATCCTTCAATGCCCTTTAAGATAATAAAAGATGAAGAGAATACTGAAAAGGACGCATGATTTGCTTGAACTGACGTGGGTCTGGTAAACCGACAGGCCCTCAGAACTGTGCTGGTTTAAATGCACCTTCTAAAATAATAATAATAATAATAATAATAATAATAATAATAATAATAATAATAAAGAAAGAAATGTACCTTCTTCGCAGTGAGCCACTGTGCCCCCTCCAGGGCAGGGGGACACTGGAAACAGGACACAGACGGACTCCTCGGGAGGGGCCGTGGGCAGCTGCGTAAGGGCAGGCTCTGTCTCTCACCGTGACTCACGTCTCAACAGGAATGGAGATCTGGTAAAAAATGAAGGTACTTTCATGTAAAGGTACCTATGGGGTGTCTGTTTCCCTCTGCCCCAGTAAAACATCCAACCCCACTGGCGGGCACCGCTGGAGCCCCCCCCGGCCCACCTCTCCTTCCAGCCACTGTTGCCACCCGCTCTGAGCAGGCAGCTTGGCCAGGTCTCTCGGGTGCCTGCTGGGACCTCTGGGCACCGACACAGGAAGTGATCCCACTGGGCCACTGCCAACCAGCGGGAGACAGAGCCACGGAGGGAGGCTCCACCCTTCGTGGGTAAAGCAGACATTTCCAAGACGCGTTTCTCCAGGCACCCGGGCAGGCCTCTGGGGGCCGGTCCCCCACCGTAAGGCAGCTTGTAGGGTCCTCCCTTCCTTTCCCCCCTTTCCCTGCTCCCCAGCATCATTTCCCAAACCAACCGCCTGCCTACAAGCCTTTCTGCCAGCCTCTCTCAGGGTAACCCAGACTAGGAAACTAATTTCCTGCGGTAAAATCCAATGACAATGGTTTTCAAATCAACAGGAGGTGAGACCTTACAAAAGATGTTTCTGTCCATTTCTACTTTCACGGAGGCAGCCCGGGAGACACAGATTCAACATTGAAATATACAGAATTCCAGACAGCATCTCAACAATTTGTGTGGACCATTAGTAAGAAGAGTCGAAATAGGGCTTTTGCCCAAATCTGGGATGTCTGATGGCTGCAGCTCTACAAGAACAGTGAAGATAAAGTTTAACTTTACTTCCCTGAGGAGCAGGAGACAAAGAGGCCGAGAATATCAGGTCCAGTGTGGCAGGAAGAAAATGTCGGTCACATCAACGCTAAGCGGCTGTCACCACACCTGAGCTGAAACGGCTGAAGCATCCTTTTAAAACGTACTTTCCAGAAAGTCGAAACCAAACATCCCACACTAAACAAATATTTTAGAGAGGAGGAGGTTACCCTCTAAGGGGTATCTGGAGTGTGATGGGTGAAGGTCACTGACACGGCAATGCTCCCAAAATAAGCACATGGAGCCTGGGAAACCAATATCGTGCTCACCAAATATACAGATCATCCTGGGAGCGCTCCAGGAGGACAGGGGTGGCTGCAGACGGACTGCCCGTGTGGCTTGGACCACTCTGGGAGCACAGCTACACGCTCTGCTCGTCGAGCTTACCAATGACGATCAACCAACACCTGGAAAGATGCTCCGGAGAGTCTGAGACACCATGGAGAAAGGAAGTTCAAAGCAAGACACCACACGCACACCTGACCTGCGATCACTGTCCCAAAAGCTATAGGGAAATGCCGGCCTTGGTTCTTCTGCACAGGAGTGCTGAGTGGGGAGACTGGAGAACCTTCCGGCTGTGTTCCAGGGCACGGGGTGGGGCAGGGGGAGGGTGTCAACCACAGCGGAGGCCAGGAGCTGAACAAGCTTCTCCCAGTCCCGGGTCTTCTGTGCTCCAGTTTCCACGTCTTACAAAATTAGGTCGCTAATATCAAGAAACATCTTGAGGAAGAAGAAATGAAAGAGCGTAGGTGGAAAGTGCTTTGTAAAAATAAACAGGATCATGTCAACTAGTATTTGAGCTAGGACAGATATTCAACTTCACCTAGAAAATCCTACGTTCAGAGCTAACATGTCATCCCCACAAACTACCAGGAAAGGACGTATTTAAACAGATTTACACTTGAAAAGGCTTTAGCATGTCCTTAAGCACCGCAGAAGCATCCTTGTCTTATGACTGATCCGAAAAGTCATTCTTGCCTCTCATTGCAGAGAAAGGGTGTCTTCCCCCTGGCAGCACTGCTTGAGCCCAGCTTTAATTAGAGCACAACTTTGAAAGTCACATGTATAGGTTGATATAATTCAGGCTGGCCTCCTTCCACTTTGTAAAAATGGGTCAACTTTTCGTTGAGCAAGTTTAAAGACATTCCACTTTTTATTGGAGCTCCAATTTGTCACCGTAGTTGATATTTTGAAAACAAGAACACGGCTAGAAATAATAGTCCCATTTGCTCAGTCTAGAAGTTCGTCCTTGCTGAGGCCCAGTCTCTGATAAATCAGCAAATTAAAAGAAATGTTCTAGTCTAGTTACTGAGCATCAGTGGCTGCTAACACAACAGAAAGGCATGTGCCGCTTGATGGAAAAGCAACCGACACCTTTAAAGTCATCTTGAAAATAAAACTAATCTGAATGTGATCGAGTCTCTCAGTTCAATCACCAGTTACCAGGGAATGTGTATGGAGGAGTAAGTTAAACGACACCATGGGAACACAGTCAGTGAAATCCAGAATGATGTGTGAAACTCAACATACAAACTTTCCCAGTTTTTCAACAAAAGGGAAGAAAAAAGAGAGAGCGAGGAAGGTGAAGGATGGACTTAATTATTTAAAAAGACACACCAGCCAATCAAATTGTGTGAATCTTATTTGAATCCCAATTCAAGTATACAAACTGTTTTTGTTTTGTTTTGTTTTGCAGTACGCGGGCCTCTCACTGTTGTGGCCTCTCCCGTTGCGGAGCACAGGCTCCGGACGCGCAGGCTCAGCGGCCATGGCTCACGGGCCCAGCCGCTCCGCGGCACGTGGGATCTTCCCGGACCGGGGCACGAACCCGTGTCCCCTGCATCGGCAGGCGGACTCCCAACCACTGCGCCAGCAGGGAAGCCCCAAACTGTTTTTTAAAATTACAACTTAAGTTCCTGGCCATGAAGGAGAAACCAGTACAGATTATTTTTCTCCCCCAAACAAACAGAAAATTGTACAAAACATAAATGAAAACATTTCTGGACGTAAGATATCAAACAATATGACTCTGATCCTGGAGAAAAAGAAACAAAGAAGCTGAGTTTTACAATCTCCTCGATTTCTGCCTGAAAGCAAATTTAAAACAACAGCAAAGGGACAGGAGCATCTAAGAGGAACTCCACATCTGAGTTGAGGGAAACAGATCAGAGTTTCAGGGAGGCCATACCAGAGAGAACTGAACTGTGCAGAGAAGGGTTCCAGAAATCTGCATGGGGGCCCCTTGAGCCTTTGGCTGAATCCAAATCTGTGCATTCACAGGGGAAATTTCTACAAGGCTGGACAAAGAACTGAAGAAGAAATATAATCAGAACAGTTCCCAGAGCTTTCACAGGGCTGGGAGGGATGCAGATTCTAACCAGCCATAGTGGACACTCCTGCTTGAACACCCAGAGCAATATGTAGAGATGCCAGAAGTGGCACGCCTTAGTAATAGGGTTAACTTAGCCCTAAAGTACAGACCAGTCTAGAACTGCCCTAAAAAGGGCTTAAATACAAACCTGGTAAGGATTAATCAGAAATATGTAACTTAATTTTCTAGCAAAACAAACTCCAAAACACTTTAAGAAAACAAAATCCAAACACTCAACGACCTAAACCTCATAACGTCCCATATCCAATCAAAAATTACTAGACATGCAAAAAAGCAGCAAATTATGATCCATAACAAGAAGGAAAATCAGTCAAAAGAAACAGATCCATAAATGACAGAGATGTTAGAAACAACAGACAAGGACTTCTAAAAAGCTCTTATACGTATACTTAAAATCTCAAAGGAAAACATGCACATAATGAAGAGACATAAGAGAAATATTTTTAAAAAGAATCAAATGGAACTTTTAGAGAAGAAAAATACACTATTTGTTGGGAAAATTTAATTGGACAATTGTAACATCAGATCAGATGCTACAAAAGAAAGGTCAGTGAACAGGAAGACGTTGAAATGGAAAATATTCAAATAATGAATAGAAAGGAAAAAAGACAAAACACACACACACACACACACACACACACACACACACACACACACACACACATTCAGCAAACCTGTGGGACAATATCAAGTAGTCAAATACACATGTAACTGGAGTCCAGGAAGAAGACAGAGCGCCGGGGGCAAAAACAAATTATCTGCAGAATAACGACTGGAAATTTTCCATCTCTGATGCAAACAACAAATCCATAGGCCTAAGCAGCTCAGTGATACACAAGATGGATAAACACAAACCATAGCGAGGAACGTCATAATCAAATTGCTGAGAACCAATTGTTGGCAGTAATGTTTTAAGTGGCCAAAAGAAGAGAGATATATATCTATATCCCTATATTTCTATGCCCATATAAATGTGAAAGAAAGCAGATTAGCTGTTGCCTGGGGCTGAGGATGGGAAGAGGAGGTGAAATTGACTGCAGGGGGCATGAAAGAACTTCCTGTGGTGGTGAAAATGTTCTCTAACTTGACTATGATGGTGGTTACAGGAGTGTGCACATTTGTCAAGACTCATTTAACTGCACCCTTAATATAGGTACATTTTATTACATGAAAAATGCACCTCAATAAAAATGACTTTAAAGTAATATGACATCTTCAAGATAACTGAAAATTTAACACCTATTGAGTATTTAATGATATTAAAAATTACTGTTAATTTTGTAGGCATGATAACGGTATTATTTTTGTTGTTGTTGTTGTTTTGTTTTGTTTTGCGGTGCACGGGCCTCTCACTGCTGTGGCTTCTCCCATTGCGGAGCACAGGCTCCGGACGCGCAGGCTCAGCGGCCATGGCTCACGGGCCCAGCCGCTCCACGGCACGTGGGATCTTCCCGGACCGGGGCACGAACCCGTGTCCCCCGCATCGGCAGGCGGACTCTCAACCACTGCGCCACCAGGGAAGCCCTATGTTATATCTTTAAATGAGTTCTTATCTTTAGAAATACATAGTGAAATACAGATGAAATTATATGATATCTGAGATTTGTCCTTTAAAAAATGTAAGGCAGGGCTTCCCTAGTGGCGCAGTGGTTGAGAATCTGCCTGCTAATGCAGGGGACACGGGTTCGAGCCTGGTCTGGGAGGATCCCACATGCCGCGGAGCAACTAGGCCCGTGAGCCACAACTACTGAGCCTGCGCGTCTGGAGCCTGTGCTCCGCAACAAGAGAGGCCGCGACAGTGAGAGGCCCGCGCACCGCGATGAAGAGTGGCCCCCGCTCGCCACAACCAGAGAAAGCCCTCGCACAGAAACGAAGACCCAACACAGCAAAAATAAATTAATAAATTAATAAACTCCTACCCCCAACATCTAAAAAAAAAATAAAATAAAATGTAGGTGGCAGGGGAATGAAAGAAGTAAGGATAAAACAATATTGGCCACCAGTTGGTAGTTGCTGAAGTGGGATATTGGGTACATGGGCGTTCATTCCACTATTTTCTCTACCTTTTAAAATAATTGTTTGGAACTTTCCATAACAAAAAGCTTTTTGAAGTGCTTTAAACACATGAATGATGTCATGTGTTTATTCATTTAAAAATATAAACTGATCAACTATTTTGAGTGGCAGATACTCTGGGGCATAAAACTAGCAGAATAATATTGTCTTAATATTTCTTATTGCTCCATAGTCAATACTCAGTTTAATTTAGCCAAGATTAAGGAGTTAGATGGGGGTCTGGTGTAATTTTGAAGGGAACTTTTGAACACTCCTAAAGATGCCTGTAGTCTCCATTCGGTGCAACTGTCCATCATAACTTGTACACACTTCTCTTTAATATGGTAGCACCAGCGCTAGGCTGCTGGCTATTGACCACGATCAGGATGATTTCTAATTCACAGATAAAGAGCTTAAATGAGAAGGAAGGAGGAAGGGAAATAATCTAAACTCCCTGATGGGGAATTTAAAATGGAGAAATTATATATCGGTTACAATGTAGGGCACTATAAATTCAACAGAGAATAGCTTGATTCCAGTCTGGCCTGAGAACAAAGTCGGCCCCATAGACTGTAAGTGAACTTGAAGGCAGTGTGCAAAGCAGCTGACACGGAAGACTCTGAAAGTGAAGCGCATAACTCGAGGTACGTGAAAACAGCAGTAATGTGGAGAGATGGCGCTCTCTCTATAACTCGCGAAGAACTTGGTAGAGAAGTTGTAGGAATCCTCCAAACTCAAAAGGGAGAATTAGGGCAGATCACTGTCAGCACTACACAGGACGCATTATTTTCATTGTTGCAAAAGCAAACGTGCTGATTAAGTCTGATTCGGTCTGCGTCGCCAGCATGCTTTCTGAACATTATACCCGTGTTTAAATTCTGCACAACATGCTGCGATGCAGCCTTATACAATCCTGCCCACCCTTTCCAGGGGGCCAACGTACGCCAACAGACTGGTATGCAGCCTGCTTCAGGTAGCAGCACAGACTCCATCCTGGGAGGAGGAATTAATTAGAAAGCAGCTGACCACTTCTTGAATGTACCAGCCTAGGCTGGGGAAGACCAGGACAAGGCTCTTCCCAGCTAAAGCTGAACCTCAAAGTCGAAGGCTCATGGGATCATTTTCGAAAAGGATGGAAGAGACCTTAGAACAGGCTGAGTCTGGCTTAGCACCAGAATCTGCCAAGAAACTAACTGGGAATAATGTAGAGCTCAGACTTCAAGCCAGGACCAGAAAATGACAGCCCTAACATTTTTAACACAGAGGCCATCCGTTTTATCATTATTTATTGGACCTTCAAAACTAGGGTGCCCGCGGGGCTTCCCTGGTGGCGCAGTGGTTGAGAATCTGCCTGCCAATGCAGACGACACGGGTTCGAGCCCTGGTCTGGGAAGATCCCACATGCCATGGAGCAACTGGGCCCGTGAGCCACAATTACTGAGCCTGCGCGTCTGGAGCCTGTGCTCCGCAACAACAGAGGCCGCGATAGTGAGAGGCCTGCGCACCGCAATGAAGAGTGACCCCCACTTGCCACAACTAGAGAAAGCCCATGCACAGAAATGAAGACCCAGCACAGCCATAAATAAATAAATAAATAAATACATTGTGTATAAAAAAAAAAAAAAAAAACCAAAGAGGTTGTTTAAAAAAAAAAAAAAAAAAAAAACTAGGGTGCCCGTAGAATTTACTGTCCAAAACTGGAACACTTTCAAGAGGAAGGGGGACCCTATAATAATTACATGGGGGCAACAAGCAGAAAATGGGACTGTTCTGGGCAGTAAATACATGGTCAGACCACCTAAAACCACAGCATGTTCCGATAAACAATCGAGCCCCTCATCTTACACGGACCCTCTACACATCATGCAACACGTGCCACCAATTATGTTACCTTCCATTCTCACTGGCCAAGTTCATGGTGCTGTGATGTTGTCTGCAAACCAAGGAGATGCCTCAGAAGAAACCAACCCTGCTGACACCTTGATCTTCAATGTCCAGCCTCCAGAACCATGAGAAATATATTTTTGTTGTTTAAGCCACCCAGTCTGTGTTATCCTGTTATGGCAGCCCTAGCAAACTAATGCAAAGAGTAATTTTTAAACTTTTATCAAATGGTTACCTACAGAGCAGAGAAGAAGACAAGGTGGAAAAAGCAGGGATGAAAATTAAATTTTCCTGAATACAACTCAGGTTACAGCTTTGATTTTGAAGCCACATAAGTATTACATAATTATGAAAAAACTAAAACAGTGAAGGAGACAAAAAGCAAAATGCACCAAATGATGTTAACCTCATATCAAGGGTCCAGTTATCTCAAGTAACTTGAAAACTCAGTAATATGACTGTGTAGCTAGTGAGCTATATCCCCGTAGAGAAAAAAAAAACAGCAAGTAAAACTCAAATTGTTTTCAGCGATCACAATGTTAACAATAAAAATTGAAAGTGACATTCCAAAACAGGAACAGGTAGAGAGATACACACACACAGGAATGATAAAGCAAATGAGTAGCTATGTTGTTGTGATATTCAGCATAAGAGAAAATAGATATAGACACAAAACTGTAAAAAACCTAAGTGAAAACCTTGTAATCCCATCGTGGAAATGGAAATAGCATATATTTTAAGAAACATTTTTCCCTAGTACCGTCCATTGTAAAGTCCTAGAAACAATGACCAACCCAGGAGCAATGAACAGGTCTAGAACTCAGACTTTGGTCCCTCAGTACTATTTCCATGTGTAAAGAACCGGGGATACTTTGGATAAATAGATAACTCCAGGTATGAGGCAGGAAATAGAAAATGAGTCTGGAATATCTTGTCAGAGTAGAAGTCTAGGAAGCTATGTATGGATTTAAACAAGTCGTATATGTGAAAGACCTATTTGTTAACTATGATATTTATATAGATGTGTGTGTGTCTTTTGATGGATTCTAGAAGAACTGGAAAATTATTTGAAAAGAAGTAAATAAAAGGAATCAGGCATTTAACCTTCTTTTCTGCACAGACGGTATCTCCAAGTGACAAAGAGCTGATGAGGAACGGTTTTTCTTTAAACACGTTTAGAGCTTGTAAATAAAGGAGAGAATGTCGCCATCTTGGCACCCCTGATGGTGACGGGCACTTGTCAGGGCACTTGTCAGCAACGGCTGCAAAGACCAGGAGGTGAGAAGCTGATGGGGAGTTTTGAAGTGGATGAGTCAAGCTCACGTTTGAATTCACTGATTAGTCTTAAGTCACAAGAAGAGCAACACCCTGTCATAATGAGCCTCCCGACAGAAACCCACAACATCATCAGTATTCTTGAAAACAACATCAAAAGTGAGTATGGTCAAGCCTCTAGATCTGTCAATTCACCGGAAACACAGCAGGCAGAAGACGGTGTTAACCGACAGAATGTAATCAGCAAAATCCAAATTATAGGAAATTTCTACAGGACAGACAACCTGCTTATTTAACAATTAAATTAAAAACAGGGAAAAAAGATCTATAGATCCAAGAAACTTAGAAGACTTATCAATCAAACGCAAGAGGACCTTATTTGAACCCTGGATTAATTAAACTATTTATTAAAAATGAAAGCATTGGGAAAATTTAATTATGATGATATTTGGTAACATGGAAATTTTGGCAATTTTTCAATGCTTCACAATGGTGATGGGGTTACATTGTTATTTTTTTTAAAAGAAGTCCACAGTTTTTAAAGATATTGATGGAATTACGGAAGAAAAAATATGATGTCTTGGATTTGCTTAATAAAAAGCTAGTGGAGGGTGGGAAGTCGGGGTGGGGGAGATACAGATGAAACAAGAGGGGCCATAAGTTGATAAACACTGATCAGGATGTTTGTTTCAACTCTGACAGCAGTTCTTGTTCTAGGTTAAAAAGACAAAAGTGAGGTCTGGGGACTTGCCTGATAGAGCAGAGACATAAACCCAAGGTCATTCAACTCCAAGGTCCCCATCGGGGTCCAAAGTGACCGCACCTTCTCCGGGGTGATGGGGAGTTCGCCCCTCCTGCCCGCACTCGCCGCGCACAAGCCTGGCCAAGAGCTGGGGCTGCCAGCCAAGGCAGGGGTGGCACAGACCCTGCCCTGCCCGTGGGGAGGGCTGAGTGGGCCCTGCAGGCACCGTCGTCTTCTTCCAAGGACACAGCAGGTCCCGTCTGCCACCTGCCCCTCTCTCGCCAGATCCTTGTGACAGCGGGACGAAGGAGCAGAACCAGGGGCCTAGGAGTCAGGGCCCGCCCACCGCAATTCTCCTCATGGAAGGACAGACAGTCTCCTTCCTTCGACAAACATCGGGGAGAGTCTGATCTTTAATTTACGATAGGACGCGACAGTCTCAACTTTTGAAAGACAGGACTGGATAATTCACTGCAAAGGGAGGCTCCGTTTTTCTTGCCCTGCTTTTAAAACTTCCAAATTAAAGAACTTCAGGTAAAAGGGAAACTGGACTAAAGCTGGATCAGGAGGGTTCCTTGGACGTGGTCAGCCCTGAGGACAGCTCCATGACCCCAGCATCAAAGCTCTCATCTTCCTGTGATAAATTCCCCGGGGCTTTCTTTCATTCTTTGATAATGTGGCCTACACGGCGCAGGGTTTATTGTGAACTTCAGAGCAGGCAGCTTTCTCCCCGGCCTCTAACCGCCCAGCACGCGCTGGGGCTGGTCCCCCCATATCCTCACGCCCCCTCCCCCTGCCCTTCCCATCCCTGTCTCTGGTCCCTTTCCTCTCCTCTCCACCATCACTGTGCCGACCCCCGGCCCCTCCCCACGCCAGGACCCACCGCCTAGAGGGAGCTCCCACAGCTCGGCGGAGCTCACAGGGGGCTTCTTCTGGTTGTGATCCCTGGATTCTCCAAAGAACCTTCAAGCGCAGCCCTTGGGTTTGCCCCTTGTGGACCACACCCGGACAGATGCTGGGCTCCTTGCTTAAACCGTGCTCCCGGCTGAGGACCAAGAGGAACTTCGGGGACAGAAGTGGCAGAGTGCAAACCAGCAAGGCCAGGTCTGTGACAGGACGCGCACACAGCGGGGCTGGATCTGCGCCCCGCCCCCCCCCGGCCCGTCCCGCAAGTTCTTCCCAGGGGCTCCGTGTGCACAGGAGCGGACAGGCCGAGGGCGCCTCAGCTACAGCCAAGTGCAAAGCGCTCCCTCTCCTACCATTTTTTCACTGTGAGAACAGGGTGTACAGGAAGCTGGGCTTGAGCCCCGGAGAGGACCTCAGGCCCCCCCGACCTTCAGCCCCCTCTGCTTCCCAAGCGACAGAGCTTAGATCAAAGCCATGTCCGTGGCCTGGGGCTCACAACAAGAGCTGCTCTAACAGCATTATAGTGTAGACTTCTCCAGAGGCCCAGGTCCCCAGGGAAGGCAATTTTAAGTCCACCTTCTCTTCAGACCCAGGGGCCAACGGTGGCTCCTGGCAGGGGGTAACCTGGCCAGAAGCTCACGGCTGGGTCCGTGGGG
>NW_006779033.1:2414623-2419863 GCF_000442215.2 Lipotes vexillifer | reverse complement strand
GGGGGCGGTGGGAGAGTGTGAGGGACGTGATTTCCTGGTTCCCTTGGCGCCAGGAGGCTCTGTGCACTCCTAATCCCCCGGAGCCAGCCACCCATGTTTCCACTGGGAGTCAGGTCCCAGTCGACCAAGCTCCCTCAGGCATTTTAGGAATTACACATCAAGGATTAGGCACCATCAAATTACAGCAAGCTCTAAATCTGCAGAGTTTCCAATTAAGCTATAGCTCTTGGTGTCTGGAGATGGATGCATTATCTTCCTTTGCCTAAAACCACTTCAGGGTGCCCAGCAGATCACTGAAACGAGAACTCATCCCGTGCCAGAGTTTATTCCCTTATCGCCACAGAAATTAAAGGGCAAGGGAATAAATGAACGAAAGAGTCTTCCAACCCTACAGGTGTTTGGTCAGGCTCCACCTACAGGCATTTACCATTAACCCATCAAGGGTAGATCCCCGAAGGACACAGAATTAGGAAGCAGAAATCTCCAAGCATTTCTAGGGAATCTGCGAACTAACAAAATACCGCACGTGAAATGTCTGCAGTGTCTGAGCCCGCAACCTGCACTGGTGTCGAGGCATCGTGGACAGAGATGCAGAGGAGGGATGCCCTTCTCCATCCATTTCTGTTTTCTTATATCTGCAGCAGGGGAAGGACTTCCTGGGTGTGAAAGAACAGTTAAAGGTAACAGAGCAAAGTCAATCACAAGGGAAACTGAGCACAAGTGCATTTTTCCTCAGTGAATGGCACAGCGTTCATGACGTGTCCTTCTCAAGGCAAGGATTGGGGAGACAGCAGTGACAAAAAAAAAAAAAGACAGAACTCCTGGCCTACTGGGGGGCTGCATTTTAGCGCCTGGGGGTCTTTTTAACCTTCCAGGTGGCCCACTGCCCCCCATTCTCAGTGGGGTCTTCCTTTCCAAAGCCCACCCCCCACCTCCCAAAGTTCTAAGTCACTCTGAAAGTAGAAAAGGTTTTCTTGGCGAGAATTTTCCCACCTCCACGCCACCCCCTTCCCCCGAAACCTGCAGCCGGCCGCCCACCAGTGGCCCAGCCCCAGGCAAGGGAAGGCCCGCCCCCCAGGAGTGACTGGTCCTTTCCCCACCAGGATGCTGGAATGGGGGGAGAGCTTGCTGCTGCGGGCAGAGGGCGCCTACTTCCCTAGCCGGGACTCCGCGGGAAGGGAGAGGCAAGGAGAGCAAACACACATCAGTGCACCCCTCCCACCGGGCCAGGCTCGAGCAGCTTGGAGCAGAGGCGAGGGGAGGGGCAGGACTCTCTAGGGGCGCTGAAAATTCACCCAAGGACCCCTCCAAGTCCCCAGCGGCGGAAATGCAGCTGCTGTAATTCACCCCCAGAAAGGAGCCGTGCCCAAAACCTATCTGGCTGGCGCAGGAGTCCCGCCTCATGGGCGTCATTTTACAGGCGGAGGAGGGAGGAATGCAGCCCCGGGGTCACATAGTCACGTGTGAGTGGCAGTGGGGCCGGGGAGTGCCATCCTCTTCTGTCTTCTCTGAACAAAATCCCCCCCGTCAACACGCCCAGCTCACTAGCACTTCCCAGACTAACCCGAGGGCCCTGCGCACGGCTGCGGGGCCTGGAAGGCGATCCCGAGATAGGCGGGGCTGCGGATGGGGAAGGAGGCGGGGAAGGAACTGCCCGCCAGGTGAGTGCTGGTGCAAAGCAGAGGTGCTGGGTTGCTTGGGGGCAGCGGTGTGGCGGCCGGGTGGCCGGGCCTGCGGGGCTGCTCAGGTAGGCGTCTCTAAGATGGAACTGTCCCCGTGCCACCCAGGCCGTGGAGTGTGTCAGCGGCCAACCTGGCCCACACCTCAACCTGCCGGCCTATCTCCCGCAAAAAAAACAGGCCTTCGTCCGCCTGCCCCCAGAGGTCAAACCAGGACAGCACTCACAAAAAAAAAAAAAGACAGAACTCCTGGCCTACTGGGGGGCTGCATTTTAGCGCCTGGGGGTCTTTTTAACCTTCCAGGTGGCCCACTGCCCCCCATTCTCAGTGGGGTCTTCCTTTCCAAAGCCCACCCCCCACCTCCCAAAGTTCTAAGTCACTCTGAAAGTAGAAAAGGTTTTCTTGGCGAGAATTTTCCCACCTCCACGCCACCCCCTTCCCCCGAAACCTGCAGCCGGCCGCCCACCAGTGGCCCAGCCCCAGGCAAGGGAAGGCCCGCCCCCCAGGAGTGACTGGTCCTTTCCCCACCAGGATGCTGGAATGGGGGGAGAGCTTGCTGCTGCGGGCAGAGGGCGCCTACTTCCCTAGCCGGGACTCCGCGGGAAGGGAGAGGCAAGGAGAGCAAACACACATCAGTGCACCCCTCCCACCGGGCCAGGCTCGAGCAGCTTGGAGCAGAGGCGAGGGGAGGGGCAGGACTCTCTAGGGGCGCTGAAAATTCACCCAAGGACCCCTCCAAGTCCCCAGCGGCGGAAATGCAGCTGCTGTAATTCACCCCCAGAAAGGAGCCGTGCCCAAAACCTATCTGGCTGGCGCAGGAGTCCCGCCTCATGGGCGTCATTTTACAGGCGGAGGAGGGAGGAATGCAGCCCCGGGGTCACATAGTCACGTGTGAGTGGCAGTGGGGCCGGGGAGTGCCATCCTCTTCTGTCTTCTCTGAACAAAATCCCCCCCGTCAACACGCCCAGCTCACTAGCACTTCCCAGACTAACCCGAGGGCCCTGCGCACGGCTGCGGGGCCTGGAAGGCGATCCCGAGATAGGCGGGGCTGCGGATGGGGAAGGAGGCGGGGAAGGAACTGCCCGCCAGGTGAGTGCTGGTGCAAAGCAGAGGTGCTGGGTTGCTTGGGGGCAGCGGTGTGGCGGCCGGGTGGCCGGGCCTGCGGGGCTGCTCAGGTAGGCGTCTCTAAGATGGAACTGTCCCCGTGCCACCCAGGCCGTGGAGTGTGTCAGCGGCCAACCTGGCCCACACCTCAACCTGCCGGCCTATCTCCCGCAAAAAAAACAGGCCTTCGTCCGCCTGCCCCCAGAGGTCAAACCAGGACAGCACTCACTCTGAACGGCTTTTACCCTGGCTCTTTACCTGGCGGCTTGCTTGTCCCCGCCCACTGCCCGCTCCAGGTCCTGGGGACCACAAACTCCCCGGCCCGGAGCTGAGCCCTCTGGGGCGGCTGGCTCCAGAAGAAAGCTATTCCCCGCCCGCTCCCCACTCGAGCAGGCACGTGAGAAAGTCAGTCTGAACTCTGCAAACGACAGCTTTTCCTCCAACACCAAAAACAACAGAGCCCTCGATGGGCCCGTCATTTTTCGGGCCCCATGCTGAATGCCTTTAAAACTGCCTGAATGAAGATAAGACAGGGTTGTGTACGTTTTCTGCACAAATGGTGGAAAGTAATAAAATAAACATCGGGGGCGGGGGTCCCGCCTACTCGCAGCTCCGTCGCTATTTGCAACAAAGGCCGGAAAAGGACGAAACCTCGGCGTGGAAGGGCAGCGGGTTAGAAATGCGCCCTCGGGGGGCGGGCGCCCCTCCCGGGAGCATCCACGCCACCTGGGCGTCAGGCCCCGACGTCCCGCCGCGGAGAGATGGCCCTGTCTCCCCGCGGTCAGTCGCCGGTGCCACAGAAAGCGCAGCGAACGTCCCGGAGGAGGACGGCGCCCGCCCTCGCCCTGCGGAACCGCCCTCCCGGGGGTGGGGGCCGCGCAGGCAGAACCGCACAGCGCGGGCGCAGGGGACCCGCCGCTCCTCGCAGGGGCCACCAGCCACGTAAAGGAGGAGGCAACGGAAGACAAAAGAAAATCTGAGGCCAACATGGGAGGGAGTCAAGGTCATCTCAGAAAGCGTAACCAATTTCAAGTCCACTAGTTTATTCATTAAAGAAGGAAACAAGACGGAGACGGTCCTCAAAGTGAAGTCCCAAGAAGGACACACCATGCGGCTCCGGTGGGCGGTCACTGCAGAGTGTGTCTGTCCTGAGCGTTCTCCGCTGTTCGTCCCTCCCGGCCGCGACGAGAGGGCTTGGCACTAGCAAGCAGCATCGTTTTAACCCCCAGAGAAGCCAACACACCGCGTGTAGCTGAGGGAGGCCGCGGGCCCCAACCCCGCCAGGTGCCCCTACAGGTGCCCCCCGGCCGTGCCCACTTGCCCAAATCGCTTCCGTGAGCTCCAGGGCGCAGGGGCCCCTCCCGGGCGGGCGGACTCGCGGACACGCACACTCGCGCGCGCACGCGCGCACGCGCACACCGCTGCCGCGCGCGCGCTTCCCATTGGCGGGAGGCGGGGGGCGGGGCCGAGCGGACCCAAAACAAACAACCTGCTGCCGCGCCGCCGCGTGGCCCCCGCCTGGTGCGCGCCGGCTCCGGAGCTGCGGCCACCTGGGCCACCTCGCTCTCCACCCCTCTCGGTTTGCGCCCAGGCCCCGCCCCCGCGGGGGTGCCGCGGGGTTATATTGGGCCGGGCCGAAGGTGGAGGCGAGACGGAGCCGCGGCTGGCCGGCGTGGGGATGCTGCTCCGGAGACCGGGGGCGGGAAGGCGGTTGCGGGCGCCACGGCCCCGGGGACTCTGCTCCGTGGGCGCTAGAGCCTGAAGGCCGGACCCTCCCTCCCGGCGTGGGTGGCACGCACAGCAGCCGGCACCGTCTCGGCCCGCGAGGACGCCTGCCCGGGACCGGGGACTTGCAGAGAAGAAACCCCCGTCTCGGGAACGGAAAGCAGATGCGCACGCTTCCTCCTCCAGCAGGAACTCCAAGCCCCGCGCGATCGGGCACCAGAGGCTGGAACCGCGGCCCTGCACGCCTCCCCCGAAGTCTCCACTCCTCGACCTGAAGGCAACAGCCCCCCGCCCCGCCCGCCCGCCAACTGCTTCCTCTCCGCCCCTCTCGGTTCACCCAATAAGCAAAACCCCTCCAAAGAATAATTCCACTGGAAGGGGACTCCTGTCCGGAAAGCGACTGTCTCTCCAAGAGGAAGGCCAGCTCCGGGAGAGAGAGGCCAGGACCCCGGCCCAGGATCGCCACCCCGCCCCCGGCGCCCGCTGCCCAGGGCCAAGCGGAGGAAAAGGGTACGCGCCGGGCGGGGACGGGCGCGGGCATGAAGCTGGAGGTGTTCGGGCCCCGCGAGGGCCTCGGGGACAAGCCGGGGAGTGACCTGGAGGGGGCGGGCGGCCGCGACGCGCCGTCTCCGCTGTCGGCCGCGGGCGACGACTCCCTGGGTTCGGACGGGGACTGCGCGGCCAACAGCCCGGCGGCGGGCGGCGGCGCCGTGGCGCTGGCGGGCGGCGGCG
>NW_006779033.1:2405374-2414199 GCF_000442215.2 Lipotes vexillifer | reverse complement strand
CCGCCGGACGCCGCGCCTCCGCCGCCCGCGCCCGCCGCCCCGGCGCCGGCCACGCCCCGCGCGCGCTCGCCCGCTCGGCCCGAGGGGCGCGCCAGTCCGGCGGGCAGGTTCTCCGGGCCCTTCGCCATCGACAGCATCCTCAGCAAGCCCTTCCGCAGCCGCCGCTCCGGGGACGCGGGCCCCGGGACGCGCCCGCCGTGGGGCGCGGCGCCCTGCCCGCTGCCGCCCGCCTATCCCGCGCTGCTCCCGGGCGCGACCGCCGCGGCCCTGCTGCCACTCGGCGCGTTCGGCGCGGCCGAGCCGCCGCGGCTGGGCGCGCGCGGGGCCGAGGCGCCGCCCCTCCTGCTCGCGCCCCTGGCCGCCCCGGCCGCGGCCCCCGCCAAGCCGCTCCGGGGCCCGGCCGCCTGCGCGCACCTGTACTGCCCCGTGCGGCTGCCCGACGCCCTGCACGCGGCTTCGGCCCGCGCGCCGGGCCCGCACCTGCCCGGCCCGCCCGAGACGCTCCTGGCCTGAGCGCGACGGAGCCGGCCAGGAACGCGGGCTCGGGAAGGGAGGGGGTGAGCTTTCCACCCAGAGGACGGAGACCGTCAAAGGAAACATCTCCACCAAACGTGCCTTAGAGCTAACGCCTTCCGACGCCAGTGTCCCAACGCGGTCCCGGACATTTCCCTTCGTCCTCTATAACTAACGTCACAGCGGAGCAAAGCAGCGCTTCACAAGGGTCTCGTTTCTTGACCAAGCCAGTCCCTGCCCCCTCCACGGAGACTTCTCCCTTCCTAGTGTCCAGGCTCCGCCTTGTTCCTCCTGTTTTCGTTGCACCGTCCAGTGATTTGTCCCTTAAAAAGCAAAACAAAAACAAAAAAGCACGTCAGGGATCCATTCCATGGGATACATGATACGACTACTGCGGGGGTAGCGGCCCCGCTCCTCGCACGCGTGTGGCTTCTCCAGGTGTGGCTGAGGGAGGGAGGGGCCAGAGGAGTTCCAGCCACGCCTCTGCTCTTGACCCACGTCTCACTGTGCCAAAAATGAAAAATATATATATTGTTGGGATTTGTAGTTAAATTATTTATGTATTTTTGAAACCCAAATTGAAAATGTTGCAGGCAACGGTTACGGCTTTATTCGCGGTTGGGTTCTCTCATAACTGTGGTCTCCTTGGGCCAAACGGTTTCTTCCAAGGACAAGTTAACATTATGCATGTGGGGTGCCAGGACCACTGCCACGTGAAAGCAAGTGTGATTTTTATTTTTAATATTATTTTATTTGTGTCTGTGTACATGTTCATGTATGAATGTTATGAAACCCAGGCATAGTGCTTATTTTTTAATAAAACTCACAATCGACTTCAGCACTTTGTGGTGATGGGTTGGAGATGGAGAGCTTTTTACACCCCACCCCCCCTGCCGCCCCCCACCTCCAAATGAGTTCAGGTTTGACTCTTAAGAAACTCCCTGTGGAGTTCCAAATATTTTCCTGAATAATTCAGTGAAGGTAGAGGCTGCAGGTTTCCTCACCTGACAAATTGCTGTACAGTTCTCCGGGGTGGAACGTCCATCAGTGGGATTTCTTAAACATCAAACCAGTGACCTCTCTAAGGATTCACTTAATAGTTACTAGAGCAAGATAAGGGGTGGGCCCCTCTTCCCCAAGAATCCTCTGGTAGACAAGTTCAGCTATTAACAATCTTAGCATCGAGCAGACATTGTCAGGTACAGTGGTTCTTCTGATCATATGCTCAAAAAGCTGGAAACCATCTTGGCAAGGGACTTTCTTAGCACACTGAAGATTTCTTCAGGGCAGTTTTAAGAGCAATTCGAAAGTCTGTTTTTTCGTCAAAACAAAACCATCCACCTTTTTAGGCATGCCCAGTCCACCTGGGTGTGAACCCATCAGTAGTAATTTGTCACTCTCTCCTTTTGTAGGAGGATGAGGTTTGTAGAGGTGGGGCTGCCAGGCCTATTTCAGTTGCGATCTGAGGAGAGAGGCCACCTCCGATGGGGCAGAGTTGATTTACCCATATTAAAAGTGAAAGGTTTCCATCAGCAGAAGTACCAGAAAGCAGTGTGCACATCAGTTTCTCAAATTCAAAGGCAGTAGAGCGCTAACAATTCATGGATTGCAGTCTTCGAAAAGAAATACAAAGACGGAAAAATTCAGAGGCTGTAAGTGTCAGCCCCATTGTTGTTCCTGCCTCTGGGCAGATGTCATCTTATCCAAGACTAGAGGATGATTTGGGGTCTACGTATGGTGAAGTGGGGAAAGAAAGTGGAGTTCATTTCAGGATGCTGTGTTTTGGCAGGAATGGGAGGGGAAGAAAGCCCATCCCTAAGTCTAGTTAACAAGAAACAAGTCTTGACCGATCTGGTTATATCTACTTAGTAGTCATGAAGAGGGGTAATAACAGGGTTGAATTATGACAAAAAAGCACCCACTTAAGCAGAGATTTGCACCCACACGACCAATAATTAGAACAGAAAATAAAACTGAAGCGGGGGGCAGGGGGAGCGGAGCGGTGGTCCAGGCTCAGCGGGTTGAGATGGTGGGGATCCATTCGCTCAGTTCTTTGCGCTCCTGAAGCCACACCCAACGCCTGAGGAGCCCCGCCCCCATCACTGACTCCCGCGGACTGACCCTTCCCCTCCAACTCTGCCCCCTCCAGAGGCCAGCTGCCGCCTGCCTCCACGTCGGGTTTGTAACCCCACTGTTTTCATTTCTACATCGACACACCGGGACAGTTCTGCAAATGGACAGAAACAGCAACGTAAAAAAGGATGTTTTCTCAATCTCAGTTCTCCCCTCCCTTCAGAGGGCCTTCCTTCCTAATGAACACTCCGGACTTCAGGTGAGTGAGGGGTCCCCTTCGCCGTGTCACCAGGGACCACCAGGTTTTCTAGAGAAAGGCCAGGGTCACGAGACCTTTGCGCCCCGGTCCGGCGCCACGACCACTGCCGAGCTCCCCCTCCCACGACCGAGCGGCCATCATTCCCGGTGGACCCAGGCGGGAGGCGACGGAGGGTCGGGGTCCCGCCGCTGCTCCGCAGCCCCAGCCCTGGGAGCTTCGGCCTCCTTGCGGCAGGTCCCCCGCGAGACCTGGCCGAGGTCCACCCTTCCTGCATCCGCCCAGAAAATCCGGTTCCTCCTCCGCGCTCTGGTGGGCAAAGGGCAGGGCCTGCCCCTCCCCCAGCGCCTGCCCATTCCCCTCCCCCTTCCCCTCCCAGGACCCTCCCCCGGCCCCAGCCCACCCCATCCCCTAACCTGCCTCACCCCTCCCCCCAGCCTCCAGGCCCAGGGGCCAAGGCCCACCTGTGCAAACACCAGGCTGCCGCGGGCAGCTGACCCTAGGCCGAGAAGGGGGCTCGGTACCGCGGGGTGAGGGCGGGTCTGTTTGGTTTGGGCAACGCCCTTTGATACCTGGGAGTCTGGGCCGTGGGCCAGGGTGCCCTGGGTCAGTTTTCAAAGAGCCCCCCAGCCCCCGCGTGCTTTGCAGTCCCCTTTCCTGACCCCCGACCCCCGGAAGAAAGCTCGCGGTGGCCTGAGAGAGAAACGCACTCACACGCCCCTTCCTGGAGCCTCGGCCTGCAGGGTCCAGACCTGCCCCAGTGCCCCGGCCAGACCCCAAGCGACCAGGAGCCGCTGTGCGGCCTTTGGGGGCTGAAAACCTGAGCAGCAAACCGCTTCCTAAGAGAGGAGGAGTCTCCCAAATACGGGAAGCAGGGCACTGTGCCCTGGCGGTGGCCCTGGCCCTGCCACCCCTGCAGGAACTTGGCCACCCCTGGAGACGAGACGGCCACTCCAGGCCCTGGGTTCCCTGCTCACAGCCTCACGCGGGCTCCCTCCAGCTTCTCGGTCCCACGTGGACTCTGCAGAAAAGAAGAGAAACGGAGAGAGTCGCCCCCTGGCAGGGGAGAACGGTCTCATGGTGCGGGGGCGCTCTGCAGGCCGGCGGGGGGCAGCAGCCTAAGGAGAGTCCTCAGGCCACCCTGTTCCACTGTCACACAGAGTCACAGACGTGGCTTTCCTTTCTCGGGGAATGGTGTTCACACACAAGTACACAGATGACTCATTGACTCTCTCGGATAGACCCTAATGTTACAGACCAGGAAACGGGGTCCAGCGAGTAGCTTAAACACTCCTTCCTGACAGACCCAGCTGGAAACCAAGATCCAACTCCAGTTCAGAATTCTCTCCACCATAACACAATTATCAGCATAATTCAGACCAAAACATACTGTGGCCCAAACTTAGTTGAACTACTCAGGTAATCATCTCGGTTCACTTTTACTAAATGGTAGGCAAGCTTCCCAAACTGGAAAATGGTTTCTTTCGTTACTGAGAGCTGTACCCTCACCTCACACAACTGCCCCCTCCTCGGCCTGGGAGGCCAGGCGCAGGGGTCACAGACCCTCAAGCGTCACTGTTAAGCGGTGCTCCTGGCGCCCTTTCTGTCACTCTGCAGAGGGCCAGCCCCACCCCTACGAGGGGGGCAGCCAGGATTCTGTGCTGAGAGCGTCTCAGGGCCCCTCCACGGGCCCTAGTCTCTGGTGCCACAAGCGGGTGGGCACTCTCCCCACACACCTTTCCTACTTTCCCCAAACAACAAAAACGGCCCCTTCCCCACTCTGGAAAGAAGGAACTTCTTACAATAACCTGCCTTGCAATTTTACCTTCTAAAAAAATGCCAACGCAGTGGGCTCACATGACTCACAACTTTCTTAGGTGGTAAGGGACTTTGTTGGCATCACACGTACAAAGGTATCTCTCCCCTGTTTTACTGGTTTTTTTTTTAAATTCTTTACATCATAATAGCTAAGCTTTGCCTGGGTTCTAGAAATTAGACCCTAAAGAGTCCAGTAAATATTTCCCGCTTTCTAAAACCACCGTAGTTCTCTCTTAAGTAACAGACTTTATAGTTCCCTAATGAAACCATTAAACTTTTGTCATGCTTTAACAACATAATTTGTTAATTCTTAATGCTGTCAACAAATGGCCCTAATAAGCGTCTTCTAATTTTCGTGATCAAAACCATAAAACTGTAACTGCCCCCGATTCCAGATTCTCTTTCAAATTCGCAGAGGCTCCAACGTCACACAGTGCTGTTGCGTGGACCTCTCTGCTCGGCGTTCAGACAGATGGGTGACTAGGAGCAAATGCTGTTCCTGTCATTCGCCAGCTTACCCACAGGGCTTACACCCTCCTTCTTGGTGAACTACAGCCCAACATAAATATTAACATAATACCACACTTCCCTTACCACTCCTGGAACCTCTTTGCCGCTCTTTTCAGGAAAAGTTTAACTTAGAAGATTTGCCATAACTGATCCTTTCTGTCACATCTGTTTGGAGCCCAAAATAACATACGTATTCAACAGCCTTGACATGGATTTGTTGTTTCTGATCACCAAGTTCTAACTGTTAAGGGAAAAGGTAGAAAAGTTTGGCAACCTGTGGCTGGCTAGGCTCACTGCAGTTAGATATCTGGTAACGCTCAAAACCACAGAAGTGGTCCAGTCAAGGGAGAGCTCAGAATGGGAACTCGAAGACAAGCCTGAACTCTGGCCAGGTCTCTGGAAGCTGGGCGACCTTAGGGGAGGGGCCACCCGCCAGCCTCAGCAGGACAAGAGGATTGAGCCAGCACCTCTCTCAGCTCATGGGAGGTCACAGATGTCATGCTGACACGTGCTTCTTTTGTCCCTTCAACTCAGTCAACTTGGGAGCAAATGTGTATTTCAGGGACAAGCTTCCTTAGAGCATTATTCAACATAATTAAAGTTCTCATAGACACAGCAAAACATATTGGAGACCACCAGGGCTCAGCAGACATATATAGCTTGTCATTCTAGTGGATGATAACGTGTAGCTCCAATAAACATTTGCCCCCAGTGTGTTCTCAACAACTTAAATTTTGCCCAGAATCCCAGCTTGCAGAATTAGGTGCAAAACACCAACATGCTTATTTCACAGACAGGAAACCAAGGCTTCGAGAGGCTGGGCTATTTTCCTGAGGTTTCACGATAAGCAAGGCATCCAGGGCTGGTTCCCGCTCCAGCGACAGCTCCAGGCCCGTGCTCAGACCCCGGGATGAGGGGATCAGACCAGCCCTTCGTTTGTTTATTGAGGAACAAAGTCCAAACATGCCAACGGCTCTTCTCTGGGTAGCAGAGTCGATACAACCCGAACACGCACTAGCACCCAGGACTCGGGGCTGGAAACGGACGTGTGTCTGTGTGTGCACACATGGAGCATGGAGATACTAATACTAAATACTGAAATCAGGTCAATGTGGGCCGTCAGAAGGAGGGCAAACTTGGAAACTAGAGAAGAGCCCTGGAAATACCAACTCCTACAGTAAGAGGTATTATTTAATAAAGTGAACTGCAGACACATCCTCAGGCCCGGGGTAAGAGGAGTGACAAGGGCCACACGATGCCTGCAGGGACCAACCCTCTTTCATGGGGAGCAAACATCTGTTCTGCCCCCTGAGTTCCTCAGGCCCTGCTCACACGGTGGGCTGCTCTGCGGGTCCCGGCCTGGGGCCGGACAGCGGCCTCTCTCCCCAGGGCTCTGGACCTGGGGCAGCGGGACTCAAGCTCAAACGGAGGGGGGCTGACTTGTCCCTGGGACCCCAGGGAAGAGGTCCGTCAGGCTCAGCTGTGGGAGCCCTGGCTCCTCTCCTTTTGGGGAAGATCCTCCCAAACGGCCCTGCTTCAGTCACACTTGTTCATCCACGTTTCTGTCACCAGCGCCCTCAGCGCCATCCTGCGGGGTCAGCCCAGGCGCCGTGCCAGCCAGGCCTTTGCTGTGTGAACTTCCTGCCCCTGCTGGCCCTCGGAGGACACCCACGGTGCCCACGGGAGGACGTGGGGACGAGGAAGCTGGGCTGTGCGCAGCGGGGCTCAGGCCGGCAGTGCAGGCAGCGGCTCTGTCCCCCGCCCCCCAGGGGACGACAGCAAGTACGGGGGGCCTCGCACAAAGGGAGAAGCTTCCCTCCGGGTGAGGCCACATGCGTGGCACTGAAACAGGCAAAAGGGACAGAAATCAGATCCTTGCCAGGGGCGGAGATGCGGGCTCTCAGGGGGACGAGGGGACTTTTGGGCGATGGAAAGAGTCTTCATCTTGATGGCGAGAGTGGTTTCAGGAACATGTACGTTGACCCAAACTCAGGACTGTGCACTGAAATGCATGTGCTGCTGTTTGTAGATTAACTTCAATCACCCGCATCTGACAGACACTCTCCTACAGAGAATGAGCGCTAAGACATACTGTACTGCCCAAACCAGGATGTTTCCCACTCCAAGCTGAGGCTGAAGGAAATAAAGCTTTACTTATGGAAGTCTGGCTATAACTGGAGGTCGGCACTTTACTTATGGAAGTCTGGCTATAGCTGGAGGTCAGCAGGGGAGTATTTTCAAAGGAAAGGTAAGCGTCCCGATGCCTCTGAAATCATACGCAGGGGTCAGCTGCCCCCTCCTCACTCTGAGCCAGGCAGCCCCTGGCCCTGGCACCCATGGCACTCCACACAGGAAGTGTCTCCAGACCACCCAACAAACTGGACCCCTCCAGCATGTACCCATGTGTTCCTCCTACATTCAGGAGCACTGTTCCCTCTGGCTGACCAGTTGGCCGAGAACAGGCCAAGGGGCCGAGCGCCCAAGAGGAAGAGAAGCAGCCTTGCTGTGGTCCCACCTGACGCCCGGATTAGTTCCCAGAGCAGCTCTGCGGGCTGCTGCCGGTCTAGGGCCTGCATCAGGGTCCAGCACCCCTGCAAGGAAAGGTCACCAAAAGAGGGGCCCCAGATGGAGCCACCAGGACCAGGTGACACAGCCCCTGCCTGTCCACCACGCTCAGACCCAGTGGCAAAGAGATCCCTGCTCCCTGATCCCTGACCCCGGCCTGCACCCTGGTTCTGTACCCACAAGTGTCGGGGTTCCAGGGAGTTGAGCAAACAGGACATTGTTGACCCCGACAGCAGTTACACAAGTCAGCGCTCTGAACCAAGATAATATGTTTATTAGCTGAACCCCTTTTGACTAATAGCCTCTGGGGACATTTATAAATGCAATAAAAGGCCGCATCATTGTTTCGTGCAGAATGATGAGGCTCTTTCTAGATTCTGGCTGAAGCAAGTCCTCGGGCCATGCAGTGCATCTGCCCGGATTCGGGAAAGGTGAGAGCCGGGCCCCCGTCCCCTCGTGCACCCCTCCACCTCTGCTTCCTACAACGTCGGCAGGAGCTGTCTGCCAACTTGGATCCAGTAAAGATAAATCTGAGCCCAGATTTCTAGTTCATAACCCGAGAATGACTTGTGACAGAAAAAAGATGTCTGGTGGCCGCAGGCACCTCTTCAAGCCGTGCCCTTCAGCTGTCAGAGGGCCTTGGGAACAGCTTGCCCAGTGGGGCTTTCTTATCGAATCGCAGGAGATTAAAACCAGCCCATTTTTTAGTCACAGTTGATTCCACAGCATCAGCCCACATCTGGGCCAGCAGTGGCTGCTTGCAGAGTGATTCGCAAAGGGACCCGCAGGGTCCTGCTGGGGACGTGTCCCCCACTCCCCTCTGCCCACCCCTGCTGTCTCAAATGTCTCGAGTCACTCTGTCAAGTTATATAGTGGACACGGGGCATAAATTCTCCAAAAGGAGAAAAGAGAAAACAGGCACAGGGAGACCAAGGCAATCATGTTCCATCGCAAACACAACTCCCGTCCTCGTGCTGTAACTACAGGGCCCGTGTACAAGCTTGCTGGCCTCTGAGGACTCACCGTCCACAGACAAACGCACCCATCCACAGACCGACACCAACGGCAGAGTCTTCAGAAAACATTCCTG
>NW_006779033.1:2380498-2404383 GCF_000442215.2 Lipotes vexillifer | reverse complement strand
CCTGCTGCCAATCTTAAGCTTTTGCCTGCCGTACGTCACTAGTGGAGACATTAGGTGTGAAGGAAACACCTCTGGTGACCAGCAGTGAGTCCAGGGGACTGGCTGTGAGTCCAGGGGACGGGCAGAGAGTACAGTCCATACAGTGAAGACGTTCTGCTGCCCACAGGCCACGAGCAGCTTTCCCTCCTAGGGGTCCCTTTTCCTTTGTCCAAGGATGTGAGTCATACATTCAAATGCATTGTTCAAGTGCACTGGAATAAATCTGCTTTTGAATTCCTTCAACTGCTGAGTATCCAAGTTAGAAAGCAAATGCAGGACTTAACAAAGCCCACAACCCACATTTAGCATCAGGCTCCGGGGAGACGGGAGTGACGGGCCACAACGGGGCATGAGGACGCTGCCCGCCCCTGCAGCCTGGCTGTCGGTCCAGACGCTGCTCCCAGGCCCGGCTCCCCGATGCCTGCCTGCACGTCCCCTCCTGGCCCTCGTGGAGAATGAAGCCGTGTTGCTGGCGCTGAGCACGCCCCTAGCAGAGGCAGGCTCTGGCCCTGAAGCAGAAGCTGCCTGAAGGATGAACACACGGGGTCACGTAACCACACACAGCCACCCTCCAGACCCGGGGACAGAGCCGTTCAGAGAGACCCCCTCCGCACACGTCCCACATGTGCTGTCTGCTGCTGCCGCCCCAGCACACTGGAGAATTACTGGACTCCTCCAGCAAAGCTCACGTCGTCCTCCTGGATGGAGGCGCAGGCGGTACCCAATCTGGGCTCGGTGGGGGCACCTCTCCGCTTGCACCAGAAGGATAACAACAAGCCCGTGTCACTCCTTCCACTGAGAGAAATTCACTAAGACTCCATACGTCCTCCCTGGGGAGGTGGACACTCCCGGGCAGCGGGGGTGGCCGGGCCACGGCGAACCCCGAACCCCAACAGCAACGGAGTCTCTGAGATGCAGGATAAGAGGCCGGTGCAAGTGTGTAGTTGTTCCCCCTTTAATACAAATAAAGGGGTGCCGTTCACATCACAGTCATCATAATTCCATGTGTCAAGTACGATTTTTGCCCAATGGCACTAAAGTGTTTTGAGGAAAGTACTCTTTTCTAATGTGTTCAAAGGCACCATCTGAGCATGGCCCTGAGTGCGTGGGGCAGACTCTGTAGGTGACTGAGCCTGGCTCCCTGTAGGGCATCCCAGTGTCTGAAGTTTGGGAAGGACGGGCTGGAGGTGTGATGGGGCACCGTGCAAACGTGGACAGTGTCTACCACCGAGGACATGACGACGTCATCCAGGGCAGTGTGTAACGGGCTTCGGTGGAAATCAGTTGACAGAAATACACAAAAGCAGCAAATTAAGGTTATGTCCAAAATGGGGGTGAGTGGTGTGAGCAGAGGGGAGGGTGGGGATCCAGGATGCAAGACACACGGGGGCTTGAAGGAAGGAGCTGCAAGAGGGGGAAGGAGGACAGAGCGAATCATGAAGCCTGGAAGAGCCACGTTTGCGGGGCGCAGGGGCCAGGGAGCCACCGGCAGCAGGGCTGTCACGGATGGTGGGGCTGATGGCTGCAGAGTGGCGCTGGGGGCCGTCACCGCAGGCGCCAGGCCCGGACGTGGGCCGTCGTGGCGGGTCCTGGTCCAGCCCTTCCTCAGCCGGAAGGCCTGCCCCCAGGGCTCCCTGTGGACCCTCTTGGTAGAGTTGGAACGCTGGCCAGGGTCAAGGATGGGCGCTCTTTGGGCCCTCTGAGGAAAGACTTCCTCGGTAAATGGCAGAAGGGACGGAGGGGGAGAGTGTGGTTGACCCTGATCCTTAAGGTGACGTGGAATTAACCTACCCCTGGAAAGGGTCCTGCCTCTCCCAGGGCCCTGTCTCGTCTGCAGGGGAAGGGACAGTAAGAAATCACGGGAAGAACACAGAGCTTGAGGTCACGTGGTCCTGCAGGTCCCAACTCTGCATCGGGGGCTGTGTGATCTCAGTCAGCCGAGCCTCTGAACCTGTGTCCGTAGAGCGGGCATCACAGAACAGGTCCTGTAGGGCTCACGGGGCAGCGGGGTGAAGTGAGAGCACACACTTGCATCTACGCGTGGAGCACGGAAGCACACGTGGTGATCGGTACTCATAGCAGTGATACCCCTTAGTCCTTAATGATGACATCGTATCCTCATCGATCACCTTATAATTGTTACACAAATCACACAGTTTACCACAAGGCAGACACTTGGTGGGGGCGGGGGAAGGGCTCTTCTGTGCCTTTCAGCTAAACTGCCTGGAACTCGATCTGCAGGATTATATGATTTATGTTGAAATCAGAGTGTGTAGGTCTTTGCCAAGGCATATCATGTCACTCATGCCAAGAAAGAGAAGTCGCTGATGCTACTGACTGTGCAATTAACTTATCTGGTCTTTAAAGAAAAAATATCCCACCTACTTATGAACTATGGGAGGAGTACTGAAAACCTTGGCCAGAATGTGACCTCTAGAACTTTCCATAAGGAGTTTCATCTGTTCAACCAGGGAAACTCACTGTAGAGATACTGTTAAAACGAGAGTAACAAATAAATTGTATATTCCTTCTCTCTTGCTTGAGCAGAGTTGAACCAACAAAAGGTAAACAGAATTCATCTGCTCAGCTGTTCTTTCAGCCCAGTGGTTGTGTTTGTCGTTCATGCTGTTTAAGTGAAAATGGGGCCTCTTAGCTCTGTGGCTTATGCACATAAGTGATTCTGTCATTTTAAATCGGTGTTTTTCTCTTCGCACCAGAAGAGCCCATTTTCCCTTTTTCTCTCAATCTTCCTGCTGCATTTACGCCTTGAGGCCTCCTTCAAAATACAGCCCAGGGTTCCCCCCCGCCGACTGGGAAAAGGGCCGAATCTTTGATCCAAGAAGGGAAGGAGGCAAGTTCCTGCCTGGACCCTCCAAAAGCCTGTCTGAATCCTTTTATTTCCAAAAGAGCAGAAAGCCCTGCTCTGGCAGCGCGTCAGCAGAGCCGATAGGCTGATGAACAAGAGTACAACAGAGCCTCCTCCAGCCGAGTCCCTGTGTCACCGCACACGCCAGCACACGGATCTGAAGCAGGAAAGACGCACGTGTGGAAGCAAACCCTTGGCAGCACAAGAGGAAAGCAAGGAGAGGTTACGTCTTCTCTACATAGGCGGGGCTCACGTGAGCCTAGTGGAAACCCTAAATGCTCTCCAGGAAAAGCAGATAAATTGTATTCCACAAATATTGTAAACTGCTATGTGCTTAAATAATAGGCAAACAGGGCATGTATTTGTGACCTAGTTGACAAATAAAGGCTAATGATAAATAAAAGCTTTTATAGATCAATTTCTAAAACGACTAAAGATCTAATGGAAATGAACAGTAGTCAAGACCGACACGTTTCCATCCAATAAAGGCAAATGCTCCATAAACACTCTTCATAATACAAATGCAAATTTAAGAAAATAACGACTTGCCCTTTTTCCGACGGTGACGACCTCCCCACGAGAACACGCCTCTCGCAAAGGATCGCCTTCACCCCTCTCCAGAAGAGAAGGGGAAACACAAGAAGCGCCTGGCGCAGAGCCCCAGCTCCTATTCCAGGGAAGTGAAACGCCCAGGATGCTATAAAATCACCACCGTCTTCAGCCATGCACAAACGGTAGTTCTGTGTGTTGGCTGCTCTACCGTCCTCTGCCAGCCTACAGGAGGAAAAGCAAGGCTTACAGAGGGTGCTCTTTCAGACGGAAGCAGCACTAAAAGCCCCTGGAATCAAGATGGATCGGAAACCATCCCAATAAACACATTTTGGATTAAAAAAAAAAAAAAAGGCATAAGTTTGATAGAATGTGAATTTGGTGAAGTTCTGAGGAAATTGGCTGTTCTTACAACGTTAACGGGGCTATAAGTTGGCGCAAACTTTTTGCAGGGCGATTGGGCAACGCCCATTAAAATGTAAAATGCACATAACCTTTGACCCAGCAATTCCACTGCTAGGAATTTATCACAAGGGCACACTCTCTCGACTGTGCACAAGTGCACGTGTAAGGGTGTGTAGGGCGGCACCGTTTGTCATCCCCCAAAACCGGGGAAATCTTTTATATACCATTTATGGATCAAGTTTCAATTAACTGGGTTACAGCCTCACAGTGGACCGCTCAGCAATTAGGACGTCAGTGTCATGGAAGGATGTGTGTTTTGCATTCTGACAGAGGCCCCATTCTCAGCACAGAGCTCTGCATGTGTCTCCACCCACAAAAGTGCTGGTCCGGGAAATGTTCAGAAAGATTGTACCAAATGCTTCCATTGCACAGTCACCTCTGGGTAGCTGATGGGGCTGCAGGGATGGGGGTGTGCTGAAAGCATTTTCTCTTTCATCGTGGATGCTTTTATTCTGGTTGGAAGAACTATTTTTTTACCATATTGTTCATTGCTCTACAATTTAAATAAGCCTATTTGCACTAAAAGGGAATGAAAACCAAGGGGTGGGGGAAGGAAAAAGAGGGAGGGTGGCAGGTAAGCTGGGGCAGAAACTTTCTCATTCTCTGGAGTAGATGAGCCCTTTGCCTCTTTGGGTGCAGACAGACACCAGCACATCTGAAGCTTTAGCAATTTTACCAAACTTCAGAAGCACGGCACCCTCTAACTTCTCCTGTACATGAAACAAGGAAGTGCCGGGCTGCTGGGTCTGCCCACTTTCCCTGGTCCCTGCAAACCACGCGTGGATAAAGTCCTTACGACTCCCGGAAGGCAGACGCGCCCTCCTCCCGTGACACCCAAACTTGTGTTTTGCCTGATGTTCTGGACCGCCCAGCGACTGGCGCCATGGAGCACAACGCAGGGAGCTCGCCTGGCTCTGCAGAGATGAGATAGATGAGGTCAGGAGGCTGGCTGGCTTTCTCAGGCCTGGGCCGTCCTGGAGGCAGGGGGAGGGCTTCCCGGTGGCGGCCTCCGCCGCTAGTGTACTTGAGGTTTTACCAAATACAGTAGCTTTGTCTCTTCCCCTTTTAGATTCTGGTAGCTGATGGGAAGCTAGATTGATTCTTTTCACTTATTTCTCAAAGTTAAAATCATATTTGAGGTATATTTTTGAAGATAACGGGTTGGCGCAGAGGATTATTTTTTAAGAACTCTGTAAAAATTGAGAGATTTTCAGAGGGCTTTAAAAATGACTTTTATGGAAAAGGAGGGGAGGTCAGCCCTGCCACGGGGCCAGCCTTGCAGAAGGACAAACCCTGCAGGAAGAGCCACGGGCCCCCCTCCTACAGCCCAACCCCACACCGAACTCCACAGCCGTGCCCGGAGCTGGCAAAATACTCTCCTGCACTCGGAGGGTCCAACATTAACGAGCCTGTCAAGGAGCTGGGGCTGGGAGCCGGCCTGATGGGGAGCCAGCAAGCCTCGGCTGGACCCCTAGTTGCTTCTTGCACAACTGCAGGCCCGGCTCCCAGATCACAGGCTCCCGGGTCGGGCGCGAGGGCCCGGCTCTGCCAGGTTGCATAAGCCTTTGCATAGCAGCATCATTAGTCATGAAGACGCAGAACAAAGGGCCATTCTGACCAGGGAGGCACTGACGCTGCATGGATCTGCTCTCCGGAAAAGAGACAGTGCTGGCACCTTCTACCCGGAAGGGGGTCCCCAGGGCTCGGAGGAGGGTCAGAGTGTCGGCTGCCTGCGGACTCCGCGGGCATCTCCTGCTCCTGCCAACGGCTTCTTGGGCTGTTGCCGCTGTTTCATCTCCCACCAGGTCAAGACGCCCCGTCCCAGCCCCTTGGCCTCGCTCACCGACTGGGGTCACACCTCCCGTTGGGCCTCCGAGCCTCCCACGTCCTGGCCTGGCCTGGCTCCTCCTGGCCTGCACGAGGCTGTCCCCCGGCCACATGGGTCTTCCTCCGTCAGAATTAGTACGTGTGAAATCAGGTTCTAAAGTGTTGCTGCCCGGGTTGCTTCTAATAAAACGAATACACAGAACCTTAGAGAACTGTCTTTAGAAATCATCTGGGCTACTCCCCTGACGTTACAGTTGGAGAAACCGAGGCCAGAGGAGCCGAGGAGAGTTGACTGCACCACGGCTGGGCCCTGACGCAGGCCCTGCGTGGTCCTGATGCTCGGGGTGCACGGCGATCTCACGTGCTCTCTGTCTCCCACGTGATTTCAGTGTCTGCCCGAAACCTCCCCCGCAACCCCCGCCGCCTGTCTGTTCACCTGGAGAGCCCAGCCCTGCGTGTGGCTGAGGAGATAGTCATGGCAACACTGCAGCCTGCAGGTTAGTCTGAAGATAACACCTGGTCACCTGCACGGAGCCTCCTGACGGCACAGGGGCAGGGCCAAAGTTTCCCAAGCAAAAACCTTGAATGTCCCATGATTTTGCCCAGAAAACTTGGTCTTTCCACCTGCGGTTTATAAGCGAGGCCCCTGAGGATGGAGAACGGCCAGAGTCGCCCTCCCCACCCTCTGCCCACAGTGGCTGCCGCTCCGTCGGGCGACGGGGGTGGGTGGGGGGACACCATCCTTCACATTAAACTCACTTCCCTGAGGTGAGAGTTTGACCAGCCGGGATCAGGGAAGAGCCATGGATGCCAAGAACCCCGCTTTTCACACCCCTCAAATATCTTTAAGGCCAACGTAGAGAAACGCAGTCTGGATACTTAATCACAGAGCACGTAAGTGGATTCATCAGCTGTACCCCAAAGGGGCCAGTTCATGGATTAACGTCCACCTATAGGGAGGCCTCTAGTGACAGATCAAAGAATTCTTTTTCACCATATTGGCCAATGAACTGGACAGAAACGTCTTCAGACCTCTGCTCAGATGTCACATTTGTGTGAGGTTTCCTCTGCCCACCCTGCCCGTCTCTCGTCCTTGTTTTATTTTCCTCCTGGGCACCTGCCATCAGCATACCATCCATGGAACTTATTTATCTTTGTTTAGTGTCTGTCTTCCCTACTGGAATGAAAGTCCAGGAGAACACAGATTCCTTTCTGTTTTCGTTCACCACGGTGCACACCCCAGAGCTTAGCACAAGGCTTGCATAGCGTGGGGCGCTCTGGAGACAGTCACTGGGTAGGTGAATGGATGGACAGATGGAAGGACAGATGGATGGAGATATCAAATGTAAAGATGAAATAACCCAGGAGAGCGAGGGTAAATGTTAGATGACAAAGTCAACAATCACAATCATCTCGGCAGGTGAGAACGACAGTCTAAAGCTAGCAAATGGAATTAGCAGGCTGTAGAAAGCAGTCCCACACTTAGACTTCAGGGAACAGTTGCACAAGCACACGGTGGGAAAGATAACGGGGCTGAATAGCAGCACATGCAAATCTGACAGCGTCTCGGAAGACGGCCAGCTCGACCTGAGTCAAGATGACACCAGACTGTCAGAGAGCCTAACCCCTGGTGTCCCCACTCATTAGAATCATCATAGTTTTCAGTGGACAAGTGTCTCCATACGCTTTCCTTCATTTGAACTCACATCTTTTCATACAAACGTGAAATATCCATGTGACAAGGCTGTTCCTTGCAGTCTGGCTTTTGTAAGAACAAAGTTGAGAAAGAATCTATAAAGAATGAATATGTGTATACGCGTAACTGAGTCACTTCGCTGTGCACCTGAAACTGACACAGCGTTGTAAATCAACTATACAGCACTAAGATTAAGATTTTTTTTTTTTAAAGGAACAAAGATGAGAAACCCCCTAAATGTCCACCAATAGGAACTGACATGCCATGGATACAAAACAGTCTTTTTTTTTTTTTTAATTTTTGGCTGCACTGGGTCTTCGTTGCTGCGTGCGGGCTTTCTCTAGTTGCGGTGAGCAGGGGCTGCTCTTTATTGCGGTGCGCAGGCTTCTCATTGTGGTGGCTTCTCTTGCTGTGGAGCACGGGCTCTAGGCACACAGGCTTCAGTAGTTGTAGCACGTGGGCTCAGCAGTTGTGGCTCCCGGTTCTAGAGCGCAGGCTCAGTAGTTGTGGTGCACGGGCTTAGTTGCTCCGCGGCATGTGGGATCTTCCCGGACCAGGGCTCGAACCCGTGTCCCCTGCACCGGCAGGCGGATTCTTAACCACTGCGCCACCAGGGAAGCCCTTAGCGAAAACTCTTAATGTACTTATTTGGAGCAGTATCACAGGCAGGTAGGTAAGTGAAGGAGATCTAAGAGAAAAGAAAATAAAAGCCAGTTTTTGTTTAGCTTTCAGTAAAGCCTTGTGACTCGGGTGATCTTTGACCATTTGCTTGGGCATCATCTGAGTGCTCATTAGAAATGCAGAGTAGCCGGCCTGATCCCAGACCCACTGCAACACAGTCTGCATTTTCATAAGATTCCCAAATGATTTTCACACACCTTAACTTTTGAGAAGTGCTGTTTTAGAGAAGGAATTTCACCCAGCTTCCTCACCTCATCCACACCCCGAGAAGGGCTGCCGCCCTCTCCTGCCAGCCTCCCTTCTCCAGCCCTTGTCCCGGGGGCCAGGGAGCCTGTGCTTCCCAGTGGCCTTGGGTCCCCCCTGAAAGGCTCACCGGGACACGCTCACGAGCTCTGGATTCTGCAGGATCCTCCTTGATGAGCTCCGAGGTGCCCAGGGCTGAGCTGACACCAGTGGCTGGTGACTTTGCCCGGTGACTCTGCTTCCCGCGCCCCGCTTCCCGCAGGGGCGTCCGTAGGTGGACGTGATTGGCTCCTGTTGGTCGCACTGCTCAGGTCAGGACACCGGCTGGTGGCAAGGTCATTTCTAGTTGTCACCACCTAAGTGTTCAGGACTGACGTCAGAGGGAACCCCTCCTGGCGCTGTCAGCTCCTGAGGCCCATCTCCTCCTCCCAGAACCGATGGCATCTCCAGCCAGGCAGCCAGGCTCACCCCATCTTCCTTCTCTGCAGCGATGGGCAGCCTGTGGCCCTCACCCCGTCAGGATCTCAGAGCCAGAAGCAAAGCGTGCACACCAGCATTGTGCAGCTTGGAGCGGGGTGGGCTTGGTTCCTGTGTTGCAGTCACGGTGAGATGCACACTGGCCTCTGGTTGCCTTGGCTCCCAGAGGTCCAACTAACTAGGATGCTAACTAGTTAGTTACGGCAGCATCCTACAGGATCTGTACCCCGGTGACCAAAAAGCCCGCACTCTGGAAGTCAGATCCATCCAGGAAAAAAAATGTAAAAGTCCTTCTGATTCATTTCAGAAAGAATCAGTGTCTGCGAGACTGAGCTATGGAAAGTGCTGACCTCTGGGAGCGGTCAAATCACCAGCTTACAGAACGTGGGAAGCCGCAGGCGGACGTCCCATCAGGATGATGCACAGCCTCGCCGCCGAGCCCGACGGAAGCTGTTCAAGCTCACCTTCTCCACCGACGGCACTGCTTCCTGCACGAGCATCACTTTTTCTTCGAAAAAGAAGAAATTTAATGTACGAATTTTAATGTTCTAAAATTGGGACGTCTTGCAGCAGAAGTATATATTTACCGTGTAGTATTTCCTTTCTTTCCAAAAGGCTATAATTAAATTGAAGATGCATCCTCCCCCCCCCCAAAAAAGGGAAGCCCCACCCCTGCACTTTGCACCCACGGCAGCTGCACACACCACATGCTCGCAGCTGTCGAGCCACCAAAGGCCATGGAGGAACCTTAAACATGTATCACTAAGTGAAAGAAGCCAATCTGAAAGCCTCCACACTGCGTGATTCCAACTCTAGGACATCCTGGAAAAGGCAGCACTGTGGAGACAGTGAAAAGACCAGTGGGCCCCAGGGGTTTGTGAGGAGGACAGCAGGGGATTTTAAGGCAGTGAAATCATACTGTGGTGAACTGTGCACTTTGTAAATAATAACGTGCCAGTATTGCTTCATCAGCTGTAACAAATGCACCACACTAATGCAAACAGTTAATACTAGGAGAAACCGTGGGAGGGAGGGAGGGGTAATTGGGAACACTCTGTACTTTCCACTTAATTTTCTGTAAACCTAAAACTGCTCAAAAACTAAAGTCCATTAAAAAGTAATGAGTCCTGGGGCTTCCCTGGTGGCGCAGTGGTTGAGGGTCCGCCTGCCGACGCGGGGGACGCGGGTTCGTGCCCCGGTCCGGGAAGATCCCACGTGCCGCGGAGCGGCTGGGCCCGTGAGCCGTGGCCGCTGAGCCTGCGCGTCCGGAGCCTGTGCTCCGCGACGGGAGAGGCCACCACAGCGAGAGGCCCGCGTACCGCAAATAATAATAATAAGAGTCCTTTAAAAATTCAAAACAGAATTAACATATGATCAAGCAATTCTATTTCTAGGACTATATGGGTGAAGAACTAAAAGCAAGGGCTCACAGAGAGATTTGCACACCCATGTTCACAGCAGCCCTGTTCACAACAGCCAAACGGTGAAGGCAGCCCAAGTGTCCATCGATGGAGGATGGATGAACACAAGGTGGTCCATCCAAATAATGGAACGTTATTCAGCCTTAAAAAGGAAGGACATTCTCACACCTGCCACAACGTGGAGGAACCTTGAGGACATGACGCTCAGTGACATAAGCCAGTCACAAAAGACAGATGCTGTATGATTCCACTTATATGAGGTCTCTGGAGTCATCAAATTCACAGAAACAGAAATTAGGAGGGTGGGTGCCAGGGGCTGGGGGAGGGGGAACGGGACATTATTGTTCAATGGGGACAGAGTTCCCGTTGTGCAAGACAAAAAAATTCTGGAGATTGGGTGCTCAGCAATGAAAATACACTTAGCACTACTAGCCTGTGTACACAAAAATGATTAAGATGGTAAATTTTATCCGACGTGCATCTTACCACAATTAAAAATTAAAAATAATGAAGAGATAAGTAAATATCTGGCCTAAATTTGCTCACACACAGATTATTCCTAGAGGAAAACGCAAAAACTGACAACGTAGTTACTTCTAGGCAGAAGGATCAGGCGACTGAACCAGGAAGGTTCTCCGCACATTTTGAACTTTTAGCATTTTCTTACCATGTACATTTCTTAACTTTTCAGTTTAAGAGAAGTCTGGGCGACAACCCTACATCCCTTTCTATGGAAGCAGGTGGTTTGGAACTAGAGAGTTGGTTTGGGGTTTCTTCCCCGCACACGGTTGTCAATCTTTAAACGGAGACTTTACATTTGCGGCTCCATTATCTCGGTACTTGCAGCTTCATGAGTGAACGCTTCTGAAAAATCTGGGAAGCCGTTTATTCGCAGGGGCCCAAACGTGCAGTCTTTGGCACCTAAGAGAACAAAACATGTCCATCGACGGTATTGCTTCTGTTGTCTTAATAGCAGTGGTGGGTTTCTGAGAATTCATCTCCACCCTGTCCTGCGCTTGTGTCCACTAACAGCCCTGCCCGGTATGATCCAGGGTGCATTGTGTGTCAGCACAGGCCTGAGCTCTCGCATGTATTATGCCATTTAGTGGCCTGATAACCTTAGTCTCACCACTACCCTTCTCTCCCTTTTACATACAAGGGGACTGTACATAGGACGTGGCTAGGTAACTTTTCCAAGGCCTTGCTTGCTGCCTTAGAGACCAATTTTGCACCAACTTTGCCCTATGGTTCCAAAGCCTGTGTGTTACCATGACCCCATGCTGCCTGGGACGGCCCTTCAGTGCAGGCCTGGAGTGCAGCCTGTTGCTGTGAAGCCACGGGACACCACGCTGCGGGCAAGCTTCCCCCCAAGGACCCAGAGCTAGTCCCCCGAGAGTGCAAGTAAGTGGGCAAGCTCCCAAGTCTCCGAGTCTGCAAATCCCTGTGACGGCTGATGAGCAGACAGGACCCTGGGGAGTAGGTGGTGGTGGAGGGGCAGCCGTCCTGCTGTCCAGTCCCAGCTGCCCGTCCCACCAGCAGCGCGTCCTGGCTCTGCTGAGACCTGCACCACCCAGACGCTACCCTTAAAGGATTCTCTTATCACCTGCAACACCAAGGAGCAATCACTAACCACCAGCCCTCACATGAAGCCAAGAGGCTCCGTAAAGGAGATGCTCAAGATTTCAGCAAATGCTGTGGGCTCAGCGTGTTTGCAAAAGTAACGCGAGTGTCTGCGAGGGCTCGTCCTGGCCCCACGGGAAGCTCCAAGGTGGGACCTTCAGGGAACGTGGAGGCTGCACCAACACCCTAGACCCATCTATTGCATCCTGAGACAGGGGAGCTGATTCCCTGCCCTGAGCTCGCTCTGGCCACCCTCCACCCACCCACCCCCTACACAGCCCTTTAACGCCTTCAGAACAAAATCCCCAACAGGAAATCAAACGTGACAAATGCATCAGGGGCACCGGAGGCAACCACCCATTTGTGAAAGCCCCAAGCTTAGAATCAATTTTTACACTATTGTTATTAACCCCAGGGGCAGCCGTGCTCAGAAGGAGTGTGTACCTGGGTGCCCCTCGACGCTGTATGGGACGGGATCACTGCCGTGGGGGGCACACCTCACGAGGAAAACCCACTCAGCTGGGGCTCAGACGCTGCCCTGTCTGGCCGAGACGCCAGCTCCCTGCCAGATCTGGAGATGGCCAGTGGGCAGGTGTGTCGTGCTCTGGGCCCTCCAGGTGAGTGGGCGTCCTGGACCACCGGCATCTCCATTGCGGACCCCACGTCTGCGACGCCGTCCTGAGCTTCTCCAGAGCAGCGCTGGTGGGAGTGGGGTCTTTGCTCCATCCTGTGCTCAGCAGGGTGGCAGCCGCCCAGCCCCAGCCCACGGCTCCCCCTGACCTCCACAGGGTCACAGAGGTGTTGCGATGAGGTGTGAGTTCTGGGCAACACGAGACCGCGTCACGGTCCGAATGTAGCACCGTTTACACAGTAAATCTGCAGTGACCCAAAGAAAGGAGATGTGTGACATGGAGGGACAAGAGACAGGAGAAAGCGGCAAGAGAACCAGCGTTAGAAAGTGACACGTGGACCGGGCCACGGAGGCTGCGGTGGCCCCTGGAGGGCGAGCGCTGCGCGGTCTCGTGCCCAGACCCCTGCGGGGTAACAAACGGGGAGGGGATGCCGCGGAGCCCAGCCAAGCCGGGGAGGCCCTGCTCTGTTGACCGTCGCGGGTGTCGGGAGAGTGGAGGGTCCCCAGCCCCCAGCGCCCTCCCTCCCAGGCCTCCTTGAACCTGGCGTCAGCCGGTGGGAGGGGCCCCGTGGGGGGCGGGGCGCGGCAGTGGTGGACATTGGGCATCCCCTGCGACCTCCTCTCAGGAGGCAAGAACAGCTCTCAGAGGTCTTGGTGACTAAAGATTCTGGAGCGGTCACTTGAGGACCGAGAACACAGGACGACAAGATGTGCTGTGAGACTCCAAGGAGACCTCCTCCGCAAGATGGGCCAGGCCTGCCCGCACCTTTCATCCTGAACATGCTAAGTGGCCGGCAGGCAGCAGGGGGCTGCAGGGGCCCTGCCAGCTGACTTCGGAGGGTAACTCTGCTTCACTGGAGGCACAGCTGGGAATTCTGGCATGAGCTGAACTGCTCACCACTCAAGGCTAGAAACCGAACGTGGGGAGTCAGTGCAGTACTTAATTTTTTGAACCGTGCGGTCTTCTGGTGTGCATGAACAAGAATGACACAGGCTTATCCGTGCTACGACTCTGGAAATGCACTGATATGGATATAGAAAGCGGAGAAAAAAGAGAAAACGGTACACGTAAAACCCTTCAGGCTCGTACAATAACGTATAGTTTTGTCCTCATAAATATTTCTTGAGCTAACGTTATCTTCAGAAATGACAAATGTAACACATGCTTCTCACAATCTCTGAAAGAATGCAAAGATAATAAACAGCTGATAGAGCTCTCACACACGCCCTTCCATTCACTCTCCAAATCTCACCGCAGTCAATCTTGACATCCCACTACTATCCTTACATACGTGCACACACACATGAACTCATTCTCTCTCTCTCCAACTTTTCTAATTTAAAACATCATGACACCCCTCCAGCTCAAGAGACATAACTCATTCTTTTGAGTCTTTTTACAACGTCCCGTGATACAGACGTTCCAGGGCACAGTAAACTCTCTTGCTGTTGGGCTGTCAGGTTGTTTTCAGGTTTCTGCTGTTAACAGTGTAGACATCACTGTGAATATGGCAGAGGAATGACCTCCAGAAGCTCTCTCCTCCATAAAAGCAACAAAGGCCCTGGCAAAAACGGCCACATCAACTTTCTTTGACCTCTGGAAATTAACCAAGGCTTGCAATAACCCGAGGCTCTTTTATTCACGTAAAACAGCTGACCCTCAGAACAGAGAGGGCTTTGCGGCCTTTTAGCTCCCCTATTGCCATCTCTCCTCCTCCCTCTCTCCTTGGAGCCTTGAAAACCCACAGCCTGAAATCCCACTGAAAACCAGGAGCCTGGCAGCCACCAAAGGGGAAGGATGCGTTGGAACTTCGTCAAGGCCCCTTCCCCAGTGAATTCCCATCATATGGCTTCTAGGTGGTTCTATGAAAGGCCCCACTTTATCAAATGACCTGACTCAAATAAAGTGCAAACGACGTTTCCCCCAGGGCTGTTTGTGAAAAACAAATCAGTAGCAGTTGTGTAACATCATGACTGCCTGAGACAGTGGCAAAAATTAGGCTATAACCAGAAAACTTCAAAGGAAAAGCTGAGGGATGAGATGTCCAGAGAGGGCCTTGAAAGGCTCTGACATATTCCTGGGATTCTACGAGGCCACACGCATGTGCATGGCTCTCACGTCCCAGGAAAGACCTGAGAGGTTTCTAATCTCTCACCTCTGGCTGACCTTGAGGCTCTGTGCACAGCAAGCGATGGCTCAGGCAGAGATGCCATCTGCCCTGCCGGGTGCTGAGGCGTGGCCCAACACACACAAAAAGACCTTGGCAAAAACTGGAAGATTTACTGGTTCCAGACATTTGAGGAAATTGTCCAGTCATGAGCTGACCACTGAGCTAACTGAGCAGAGACTTTGGTGACCACACATGACAAAGAATACAGACTTACCGAATTAGTTCTGTTTTTAAAAAAAAGCCACTAAACAAACAAACAACAACAAAAGCAACAACACACAGTAACAACAACAAACCCTGGGTGGGAGGGAGAATTTGATTTATAGAGTTGCCACATTATATTATTTGAAACATGCAGTTTTCCCAAAAACTTACAAGACATGCAAAAAACAAGAAGTCACGGCCCACACACAGGTTAGACAAAGGCTTTACATCAGTAATTTTAAATATGTCCAAAGAACTAAAGGAAACCATATCTAAACAACTAAAGGAAAGTATGAGGATGATGTTTCACCAAATAGAGAATAGCAGTATACAAAGAGCTCATTTTTTAAAAGACCAAATGGCAAATCTAGAAAAAAAATTACAAAAACTGAAATGAAAGTTCACTAGATGAGCTCGACATAAGATCTGAGCAGGTAGGAGAAAAAAAGTCGGAACTTGGTAAAAGACAGATTAATAGATGTTACCCAGGATGATAGAAAACAGAAAACAGAAAGAAAAAATAATGCAGAAAGATGAACAGTGCCTCAGAGACCCCTGGAATCTTAACAAGCAATTTTACTTCCTCTAGACATTCTTAAGGAAAGGTGGCGTTTCTCCCCGTGAGTGTAGCAGTGGAGACCTGGTGACTCTGGTGCGGGACAGCTCCTCGTCCCTGTGTCTTCATTTGTGGTGAGACGCCAGCAGTGCGAACGTCAGCACAGCTTGTTCCAGAACTAACCACAAGGTTCAGAAAAGGTGTTCGTCACTCGGAATATTTCACCCCATGTGTGCTTGTTACCCAGCACTCACCTGAAGGAAGCCTCCTTCCATGATCATTGATAGAATCCCAGATGAAGACAAGCAAAACGGTAAGTCAGGCATCCTTTTTAAGCTGAAAGTACACGTTTGCAGACAAGATCTTCCTGTTGCAGATACAGCTTCAACACGACAGGTGACAGTGGTGTCAGAAAGCAGCCGTGCCACGACTCCTGACCTGACTTGTCAGCCAGCAGGCATCCAGCAGAGTCAGCGCCTGGCTTGCCTCTTCTCTGTGCTGTTGTGTACCAGTCTCCAGCAAGACCATCTTACTCCGTAAGATGTTTCTGTGGCTTTTTCATTTCTCGTTTGACAAGTTTTATCAAGCAATTTCTGGTTTTTAAAAGAACTCATCAAGTCTATGTTTAAAATTGTTCTGTTTCTTTTCCTTTAAACTCTGAATGATAGGTCCAAAAATGATGGCACAGTTTAACTGGCACCTTAATATAATCTGAATTTTTTTCTGTTGCATTAAACACAAGGTACATTCTTAATCTATAGAGCTGAGGGGGAAATAGCTTTCATCATATTTCCATTTCTTACTTGCAGTTTCAACCAGTTTCTCTGAATTAGACTTCTTTCTTAAGAGAAGGCCCTGATGCATGCATTTATCCTTTGCAGCATCTTTCTACGCAGACAGTGCAGCTGTGCACTGAGAAAGCAAGCCTTCTAATCTCCCATTTTAAAGCCAATGAGTCATCCTTAAATATAACAAAAAAATATATGTATTTTTTAAATTTATTTATTTTTTATTTATTTTTGGCCGCGTTGGGTCTTCTCTTGCTGAGCGCGGGCTTTCTCTAGTTGCGGCGACCGGGGGCTACTCTTCATTGCGGTGCGCGGGCTTCTCATTGAGGTAGCTTCTCTTGCTGCAGAGCACGGGTTGTAGGTGCACAGGCTTCAGTAGCTGTGGCTCGCAGGCTCTAGAGCACAGGCTCAGTAGTTGCGGCGCGCGGGCTTAGTTGCTCCACGGCATGTGGGATCTTCCCGGACCAGGGCTGGAACGCGTGTGCCCTGCATTGGCAGGTGGATTCTTAACCACTGCGCCACCAGGGAAGCCCAACAAAATATATTATAAGTAAATTTCATTTTATTTTAGAATAAGATATTGAATTCTAAAATAGTAATAGTTTCAGACACAATTACAAAATTTAGAAATGTTTTTCCATAAAGTTGAAATATTAACAAAAACAAGATGAAAAGGTATAGTTACTTTTGGTTGTATTTCTGCATAAGAAACTTGAAATTACTTTTCTTTCTCATTTTCCCAAATGTTATGTTTTTGTTCCCTATTAGTGACATTGAACATTTTTTTATATATAGTTTTTCATATTTTCTCTTCAGTGATCTCCTTATTTATATAATTTGTTCATTTAAAAAATCAGGTTACCTTTTTCTTAATAACATAGAATTTTCCCCATTATAATTAAGATTATTATCTTTGACTTTGGGGTTTTTTCCCTTTAAAACTAAAGCTTTTTAATATTTATATAATCGAATCTGTGCATTTTATCCTTTATAGCTATGCATTTCCTACATAGTTTGGATGGTCATCTTTATCACAATATTACAAAACTATTCTCTAATATTTTCTTCTAGTATTTTATTTTACTTTTACATTTATATATTTAAAGTGTCTGAAGCTGATGATTATTTATGGTGTTATGTATGATTTTTTTCTTCCACATGAATAGACAATTTTTCCAGCACTATTTATTGAATAATTCTTTCTCCGCCAATGAAATAACATGCCAACTTTATCATAAATGAAGTTCTTTCATACACGTGGATTGCTTCTCAACGTTTGCATTTGTTCTACTGATGTATTTGTCCATCCTGTGCTCATACCTGTCTGTAGCTTCACGGGTAAATTCTAATCATATATAAGCATATACCCCTGGTCACTAATCTTCATTATCAAAAATGTCTTGTCAGACCTCATGCCTTTACTTTTCCATACAAATGTTAGACACATTTTGTCTAGCTAAAAAAAGCTAATGGGATTTTGTTTAAAACTGCATTAAATTTATGTATTAATTTGGGAAGAATTATTGTTTTCTTTCTTCATGTATTTATTATTGCCTTATTAATCAGGTTTTACATTCTGTTCTTTGATCAAATATTATGATATTTTAAAAATATAGGTTATTTTGATTTTGCTTATCCTTTGGTGTATTATGATGTTTGTGGCTGTGAATAAAATTTTCGCTTTATTTTTATACTAAAAGTCCTGGTAACCGGCTTGGTATTGAGTCTCTTGGATTTTCCATGTACAGAAGCATTTCATTTGTAAAAAAAATAATTCTACTTTCTTTTTCATTAGTATATCTTGTAAAATGCTGAATACTAGAAATTACAAAAGATGTCTCTAATTCCTGCTTCTAGGCGAGATGTTCTTAGTATTCCTCAACATAAGTAGTTTTAATGATAGCTAAGGGAATTTGAGATTTTCCAAAACAACGTTTATGGAAATTATAGTAGGTATAAAGGAAGATAACTAGTAAGTAAGAACAGAGAAGTATTGAAAGCTGTTAATCTCTGAAAATGCACATACGTACAACTTAACCCTACTTATTTAGAACATTCTAGAGAACACGAGAATAGTGAGCTCACGTTCCACCGCCTCTGGAAAACCCTGCTGCATGCTTGTGGCGGGGGGGCGGGGGAAGAGTACTTAGTATTATTATTAGGAAAGTGGTTTTGACCTCGAAACCTCTGAAAGGGTCCCAGAGACCCCAGGGGCCCACAGACCACGTTTTGAGAACCCTGTTGTAGGTGACTCCCGTCAAAAACTTCAGAGATGCTAGACTGAACCGGTCCTGAAGGTGGAGTCCCGGGCAAAGAAGAAAGAAGATCATGACTCAGGTCACCTGGGCTTCCCTACGGCCTTTGGGGCTTCCAACCAGGCTTAGGAGGCTTGATCCTTTGAGGGGAAGAGCCTCCTAAACACTCACGTGCAGCTGGCCTTCCCCCGCAGCTGCAAGCTCCGAAAGAGAAAAGACACCCGCGGGCAGCCCGCGCGCCGTTCTTGCTTTCCTGCAGCTTTTCCTCGGTTCCCAGGGATGTGATTAACCGCACCGCCAGCTTCGCACATATGCAGACCATTCTGGAGACGGTCGTAAACATTCGGACTAGACTGACTCAGTCATGGGGACGTTTTGGCTCCAGCCTGTGCTGAACTTTGCCCATTCCAGAAATATCCCGTAAGACATTCCCAAGGCTCTGAGTGATGCAAACCACATTTCTCCACTTACCAGAGACAAAAATGAGATTGAGAGAACAGGACTTCGGCTTCTTCCCGATAACGGGGCCGTGCGAACAGAGGCCAGCATACGGGGCTCGTCTCCTCCCCGCGCTCAGAACAGACCCCTCGGCGTTGAGGGTGATCTTCCTCAGAGCTGACACCACGCAGCACCCTCTCTCCTGCCCGCGGGCGGGGCTCCAGGGCCTCAGACGTTCTGCAGAGAGAGTGCTGGTGAGGCCACGCGCTCACCATGTGTCCCCGCGTCAGCCGGGCCCCGCGGGCAGGATGAGGCCTTCTTTGCTCATGCTTGGGGCACAGCACTGTGTTAGCCCACACAAGATGAGCTGACGTGCGGCCCGCTGTCTGTCCTGACGCACCATCTGCCTTTCTGCTTCATGAGCGAGTTTTCTGTCTGTGTTGGTCTGCTCGGGCTGCGCTTAACGCACAGACATTTAGTCCCTCACAGTTTGGAGGCTGGACGTCCAAGATCAAGGTGTGGGCAGGGCTGGTTTCTCCCGAGGCCTCCCTACTTGGCTTGGAGATGCCACCTTCTCCCCGTGTCCTCACGTGGTCGTCCCTCTGTGTGTGTCTGTGTCCTCATCTCCTCTTTGTATAAGGACATCGGTCCTGTGGGATTAGGGCCCATCCTAGTGACCTCATTTTAACTTAATCAATCACCACGGTAAAGGTCCCCACCTCCAAATGCAGTCATCCAGTCCTGGGGGTTAGGGGCCCAAACATGATTCAGGCCAGAACACTGTTTCTCCTGTTACCCCCTTGCGCTCCCTCAATCTCCCACGTGTGCCAGGCAGCCAGGTCCACCTCGTGCACCACTGACTCTGCGGCGCGTAGAAAGGTTCCCAGCCCGTGACAAGGGTTAAATATGTATTTGTTGAAAATATGAAAGTTTTACAAATAGTCACAGGTAGATACACCAGCAACACAACGACGAAAAGTAATAAAACAAACAGAAATCCTATTTTGAAGTGGCTTGAGTCTATAATTTCATATTAACAAACGATCATTTATTCCCATGCAAAGTACCCCAAAGGATTCTCAGTGATGCCACAATAATTCTATGGATTTATTTAGTGTCTTTACACTATTTTAAAGATAAGGGAACTAAATAAACTTCCATAGTATCCTTTTCAGAAAGAGGTTTAGGACCCGTTTATAAAGCTGCTCACTGAGTAGAGAGTGTTTTACACTGTGCCTTCCAGGAAAGCCTGCCACCCTGAGAAGTGACAGCATTTTCACAATCCACAGCATCTGCAGATTAAAGGAAAATGGGTTTCGGGCAAAATTTCCCCACATATACTATCACATGATTCAATTTCATATGTAAATGAACTCTAAAGCATAAGTGTTTAAAGCAGGAAATGGAGCAAATCTGGTGGGTTTTTCCCTCTCTCCCTCTCTCTAAAGAGAAAAAAAAGGATGCTTCTCAGGGCACATGGCAAAGCCAGGACATTTATATCTTCCCTTCCATGAACTTGCAGACATCTGGACCTGCATCTGGAGTTAGGAGGCTGCGTCTCTGGCTGCAAGTCATCGCACACTGGATCTGGAAAATGATTCATCCAAAGGAAAAGTGCCGCAAGATGCAGCCAGCTTCTCGAAAGTCATGGAAAAAAGGTCTTGAAAAACAAAGTTGTTCTGAACTCCACAAAATTGGCCGGAAGCTTCAGAAGTCCAGGATTTTTCTCTGCTGATTTTAGGCCCCGCAAGCACCGGAGATCCCTAGAATGCCCCCACGGGGAGCAGCAGAAACAGAGAGAACACCTTCGTGACTGCTTCCATGGGCCGTCCTGTTCCACAGAGCTGGCCGCAAACAATCTCTTGTGCCGCATTCAGCGAAAAGCACAATTTTAGGAAATGCAATCAACCTGGGGTCCCACTGACCTGCAGATAACCTAGTCCACAACAATGGAACGTGAAAAAAGATTTCACTTGAAACAAGGACGAGGGAAAAGAAACTTGTAAAAATAAAACACTTCCCCATTTCAGGAACCAAGTCAATGAATTCTCGGAGATTTCGGGTCCCTGCCTTCGTGGCTCTGCCCTGGGTCCGGAGCCGTGTTGAGGCGGCTTTCCCAGGACTCAGGGAGCGCCGCCCGGGCCCCAGCACGCGGAGAGCAGGAGTTAAATTTCACCTCCGAGGGCCCTCGTAAGAAATGACACCGGGAAACCTGAGACACGTTCCTTTTTTTTTTTTTTTTAACATCTTTATTGGAGTATAATTGCTTTACAACGGTGTGCTAGTTTCTGCTCTATAACAAAGTGAATCTGTTATACATATACATGTGTTCCCATATCTCTTCCCTCTGCGTCTCCCTCCCTCCCACCCTCCGTATCCCAGCCCTCTAGGTGGTCACAAAGCACTGAGCTGACCTCCCTGTGCATTGCAGCTCTATTTACAATAGCCAGGACATGGAAGCAACCTAAGTGTCCATCAACGGAAGAATGGATAAAGACGATGTGGCACATATATACAATGGAATATTACTCAGCCATACAAAGAAACGAAATTGAGTTATTTGTAGTGAGGTGGATGGACCTAGAGTCTGTCATACAGAGTGAAGTAAGTCAGAAAGAGAAAAACAAACACCGTATGCTAACGCATATATATGGAATCTAAGAAAAAGAAAAACAAAAAGGTCATGAAGAACCTAGGGGTGAGATGGGAATAAAGACACAGACCTACTAGAGAATGGACTTGAGGATGTGGGGAGGGGGGAGGGTAAGCTGGGACAAAGTGAGAGAGAGTGGCATGGACATACATACGCTACCACACGTAAAATAGGCAGCTAGTGGGAAGCAGCCGGATGGCACAGGGAGACACATTCTTAAAGAGGACAGCACAACCTCATAGGAGCCACCGAGCCACCCGGGGACTCAGAGGCAGGCAAAAGAGGGGAAGGCGGTTCACAGGCTGTGGAGCCCTCCTCCAGCACCCCACCCCCCACCCCCACCCCCGCTTCAGGGACAGGCGGCGGCCAGGGGACCTTACATCTGAATTTCATTCAAAGCAAAAAGGATTTGAAAATCTTATTTTCACGTTCAAGTGGTGGTAAACCTAGAAAAGCAGGAAACCTTTGATTTTTTTGTTTGTTTGGATTTTTTTTCCTCTTTGTCCCCGGGACAAAGGAAATTCTTTTAAAAATAAGGAATTTAGCAAACTTTCATCAAGGTATTACAAACAAAGTGAGGCGGGCAGCTCTGGGCCTTGGAATGACAGCCTTGAAGAATCGGCCTTCTCTCCAAATCTAAATGGGGAAAAGCACAAGAATGTGGAAGGGAAGTTTTCTGCACAAGAAGAATCTGAAGCAAAAACGAGGTCGAGAGAACAGAGCGGGCGCTGCACGAAGCAGCCCTGGCTGTACCTTCAGCCGGCAAACCAGGCAGGACGGAGCTGGAGAGCTCCGGCCCCGCCGCCCCTTGTGTGTCACCCTCCACCCCTCACCAGGGCCCGGCCTCTGGAGGAACGACGCGGCGGCCACGACCCCGCTCGGCAGCCCAGCGCAGGGGGACCCGGGGCTCAGGGGCCACTGCCCCCGCCAGACTCTGGGGAAGGGGTCTTGAACCAGCCTCCCTGCATCCGCACATCACAAAGGCATTGTCTGACAGCCTCCTTAAGGATGGACCCTTGAGCATACATTTTCTATCTTAAAAGAAAGACAACAGACCATTTTATAATCTAGGAATTGCAAAGCATAGACTTTACAGGTAACATTTTAAATGAGAAGAGCTACCCATCAGGAAGGAGAAGCAAGGAGAATTTTTGCTGACTCTGCAGTAAACCAACTCTACTGATATCCTAAGTGGTTTCTATGCACTCGTTGGACATCGTGTGATCCATACTTCATAGATACTAATAAGACTCCCTGTTACAAACTCCAACCCGTCATTCCAAGTCTTCATCATGCACCGAGCGACCAGGGACGGGAAAGCGAAGCTGATGGCAGAAAATCTGATCACGTCAACGCCCTCTGCGCTTTCACTACCGTCAGTTCCGAAACGAGGGTTCCTCCACTCACAGGAAAATTCTTAGTTTTCAGTCCTAGTCTCTTCGAAAACTCACCAAAAAAAAGACACATGAAGGCTGAGCTTCCCTAACTCCCAGCCCTTCCTCCTTCACCTAGCTTTCAACTTACATTCTCTTCGCTCACTCAGAATCTCCAGAATTTCACAGGTCCCACGCTGGGGACAAGTAGCAGGAGGGAAGCAGGAAGTCACCTCGCTTCGTCACAGACCTGATGAACTGTCACCCTCTTAGGTCAGGATTACACGGCAGCTCTTGACAACCGCTTTGTACCCACAGCCGAGATGGAAGACGTGTGTCTGCATCAGGTACTGTGTAACCGGACTGCATCTCATCCCAACAGTCCTGGCGGCGGGAGGATGCAGGAAGTGACTTGGACCCTGAAAAAGTGGCCTCATTGAGACAGTGCGGCTCATAACAGAATAAGGGGGCTGGGAAGGGCTGGCTGTGCAGCCTCAGGGCACGTTGCTAATAAAAGTGCTGGTGAAACGCTGTTTTAAGTGCCCAGACCTAGGATGTCAGCATTCATTTTGCACACAGGGGCTATTTACTACCCCATAAGCTGGAAGATGGGGAGATTATGGGTGAAAAAGATGGTTCCCAAACCGAAACGCAATCACTCACTCGCCAGCGCCCCACGGACTCCGAGTCCGTCTCCAAGTCCTCTCCAGCCAAAAGCAAAGTCCCGTGTCCTAAGTGGTCGAAAGCTTCCTGCCCTGATTCCATCCTCAATATTTATGCCACATCTGAGCCAGGACTGGGTCAGCCTGTGTATCTCTGGGGAAAACATGCTTGTCATGTCCCACTGCCTGCAGCCAAGGTGAGAAGGTGGGGGCAGAGGAGGGGAAGAGGGGGAGGGGGCCTGGGAAGAACCCCCCCCCCCCCCACCTGAG
>NW_006779033.1:2368559-2379993 GCF_000442215.2 Lipotes vexillifer | reverse complement strand
GGGGGAGAGGGGGAGGGGGCCCGGGAACACCCCCCCCCCCCCACATCTTAGGTCCCATTGGCGTGGGGTGCAGACAGCCGACATCAAAGCCAACTCTTCACACCTCACCTTACTTGGACTGTATTTATGCGCCCCCTCCCCGCACGGGCTAAATGCTGTGCTTAGAGACCCAGAGCCAACTGTGCCTGACCCACAGGAGGTGCTCAGAAAACATCTGCCGACTAAGCAAGTTAGGTGCGCTCCCCCCTTCTCCAGCCCACGGTAAAGGTGAGAAAGCCACATGCTGCCTCTGGGAGAAACTGTATGTGCCTTCCCCCAGCCCAGGGCAGGAGCTGCATTACTCAGGAACATGGGGAAGGGTGCCCTGTCCATCGAACACATTGTCAACTTGATGAATACACACTGAATTTCCCCCCTTTGTATGAGAAGCTGATTCATTCATATTCAACGTCCATTTCTGGTTCTATACGCTGGAAGAGAAGGTAATAAAGACTATATCTCTCTTAAACTCATGGCCAACATAATACTTAGTGATGAAATTCTAGAAACATTCTCATTAAATCAGTGTGTGGGGGGGCGGGTAGGGAATAAAATAGCCACTCCCTCCAATATCATTTACCATTGTCTAGATGTTGTAGCCAATGCAATAAAACATGACACAGAAATACGAGGCACCATGTTTGGCAGCATTTTTTCCCAAACATGTTCCTTGGAAGGCTACTTTCCTGAAATGTTAAACAGTTTCTTTGGTGCAAGACTTCTCAATGCCTTAAAAATCCTGACCTTTGCTATGAGTCTCCAAGAAGGGACACATGATCCAGCATTTCCCGAAGTTTTAAATATTGAATTGTTTTTACCCTCTGAGAATTTGAGAAGTCATGTGTTCCTTGGAACACTCTTTGGGAAACTCTGACTACATTTCTTTCTAGTCCTCATATACTTTAATTTGTGTATTTAGTCAAATACATCCATTTCTCTGAACTAAAACAGTAGTTAAGAATAAGGGCTTTAGCGTAAAACACCTTAGGTTTGAATCCCACATCCTGGACTGACTGAGGGACTGAGGGGATGTTCCTTCATCTTCTTTGACCTTCAGTTTTCTCATCTGTAAAACAAAGATCATGACATCTTTCTTACAAAATATTGTACATATTAGACATATAATGCGTGTAAAGTTGCCTACCCTCAGGTATAATTAAAAATTCCAATTAAAACATCCATGAGATATCATCTCCATTATGAAATAATCAAAACTAGGAAAGATGAAGTGAGGTGCATCCTCTATTATCAGAGCTGGTGAGGCTGTAAAATGTTGCAGCTGTTAGAGACAGTAATTTGACAGTTTAATCAAAAGCCATAAAATTATTCATATCTTTTGATTTAGTAATTTCACTTCTAGGGCAAAAATTTTGACAAAGATGTTTGTTGAAGCTTTTTTATAGTAATGAAATGTCGTAAAGAATATCAACGTCCATCAATAGGGAACAAATGAAATAGCTCACAGTACAGGGGCTACACATTTGTCATTTGCTGGCTGCCCCTCTGGGGTGTTTCCTGTTGTGCATAATCCTGTTGGGAGGAAGAACCTGCCCACCCAGAAATCGGGGCCTGAACCTCTCTTCTCCCCACGTGCCCAGGGCAGGCTTCTGAGTCCGACTTGTCCAATGATCACCTCTCTCAGGACTTTGGATCTCGAGCTGATGAAGAATTATTCGTTTACAAGTTGTAAATACTCTACCTTACGTATTTCCTGATGTGTGCGTATACGTGCGTGTGTGTGCATGTGTGTGACTGTGTGCGTGTGTAAGACTGTGCATGTGTAACATCAATGTTTTTCTAAGTCTCATCAGAGGCGTGTCTACCTTATTATTCTTTTCCAAGAAACATCTTTGGTCTGTAAATTATCTCAATATTGCTGAGGTAGGTCGCCCATTTTATTGATATCTGCCGTGATTCTCATGGTTCCCTTCCTTCCTGAATGCAGAAGGTATCTGCCACGTACCCGCCGACCCCATGTCTTTTGAATTTCCTCCATAATGAGCTCTGTCTCCCAAGGTGGCAGCCAGAAACTCGCCTTCCCAGCCTCCCTGTACTGGGTTCACACCTGAGATTTAGACTCTGCCAATCAGGCCCTCCCATGTGAGACCCGCTCTGAGACAGAGCACACTGCAAGGAAACAGGCAGCAGGCCTGGAGTGGAGAAACTCCCTCTGGCCAGGTGACATCAGGGGCGTGAATTAGTCGAGGACACCCTGATGTCCAGCGGTCAGTGTTAGTGGTGCCGGCAGTGGCAGCAACTACAGGGGGTCCTTCCACACCTGTTTTGGGGTGGAGTTCAATGTCATTGTGGTGACGCAGCCTCCAAAACGGACTCTTCAGCCCTCCCAAGCCAGAGAGCCTTTAAGTGTCCTTTAATAAATGCATTTTCTACTGAAAGCAGCCAGAGTGGGTGCTCTTGCTTCTCAGTAAGCATTCAGACTAATGTGCTGTTCCTTTGGATGGTTTGTATTCACTATAGGTTAAAAACTCAACAAACCACTTTTGATGTTCGAAGTACGGATCTTTCATCTACGTAACGACCACAAGTAAACTCCCCCTTCAGCTCTCTCGAAACCCTGCACTCGACTCTCATCTCGGCATCATGACTGTCACCTTCATCCCTCCGGTCAGAGCGACGCTCCCCCACCCCTCCCCAGCATCCTGAGCTCCAGACCTGCACGCCTTGCCTACCGCAGTCGGAAGAGTGCTGAACTTGATGAGAATCTCCGCCAGTCGGCCGCTTACCCATACCAACCCCACAGCCAGACTCGAGCGCCTACAGCATCTAGGACTAATGTGACCTCTGTGACCAAAATGCGAACAAAATCAGCATATCTGCAAACGTACACCACTAAGACGTGAGCGCCTCATGGAAAAGTGGGGAAAGATGACAGCCAAAAGCTTTGGAACCTACTGGGCTATATTGTAAAAACCTGGCGATGTCACGTGACCGTAACAGGACAGTGGCTATTTATGGGGGCGGCACCTAAAAGGAGAGGAGCCCAGAGGCACACTCGATGACCGTCTGTCTGTTACTGGTGCATCTCTCGACCCCAGCAGCTGCCCCTGGAGCGGAGCAACCTGGTCCTCGGTACTCTCGACATCCCGAGATCACTCCTTACGGCCTTTGTCTCTGCTGCTCCGTCTGCCGAGCTTCCCACAGCCACCTCCTCTGGGTCATCAGATCCCAGATCAACGATACCCCCAGGTCCCCCGTGGCCGACCACCTACCCGACGTCCATGTCTCACCTGCATCACCCCGTTATTTTCTAACCTCCGATACCGAAGGGGGCGGAAGGCCCTCGTGGCAAAAGGATTATTTTGATCTGAGTATCTTTAAGAAAAGGCAGACCCAGGAGAAGCTCTGAAAACCTGGCAGAGGTTGCCCTCAGGAAGGGCTTTGCATTTATTAGGGAATCTCCATTTGTCAGTGTCTCCCTCTCTGTACCAGAGAGCCGCCGAGGACTCAGAATCACGGGAGACTCTAATCACCTGAGAGGGCAGGGACTTCAACCTCCGAAACAAGCTCGTCCGCATTCGCCCGCTTCTCCTGATGACCCCCCGTCACTGACTCCTCCAAACCTCAACATCTTTCTTTTGCTTTTAGCTGAAGATGGTGTTAAAGTGGGGGCTTGGCCGTTTCAGGGAGCGACTCCGTTTTCCTGGGTCTCTCCCGTGTCTACAGCACAGGATGTAGACACCTCGTGAAACTTGTGCTTGTTTTTCGCTTGTTAATTTGTCTTTTATCGCAGGGGGGTTTCAGCCACAGAACCTAGAAAGGCAGAGGGAAAAATCATTTCTCCTCTCCTTCGTTACCACCAGAAATGTTCCCTTCTATTAGTTTGCTTGTGGTCTGTCTTCAAACACTTTTCTCTATCTGAAGGGTTGTTTGGTACATTTGTTGGTTGTCTGTCTCCCCGAACTGAAGCTTTGAAAGCAGAGACCTTGACTGTCCTCCCCTGAATGTTTCCCCAGCACCTACGAAAGTGCCTTGCACAGAGGATCACCCCAAAATGAGCTTGGAACCCAGGAATGAAATGAGAGCTCTAGGGCCTGGCCGGCCCCACCCCCTCCTCTGCTCTCCTCTGGGGTCACTCTCTTCTGTCGTGAGTGCGCTTCTGACAAGGAGCCAGGGAAGTCACGAGATGGCCACAGGGGTTCCAAGCAGGCACCCTTATTTATCATCTTGACTAAGCATCCCAGGGAAGGGCTCCAGGTGCCTGAGGCTGACCCCATGCCTGCACGGGGCCAAGCACAGAGGACAAGTGATACAGACAGGCCTGGGCCTGGGGGTCCCAGCTGTGTGGCTGCCCCGGGCCAGCACCAAGCGGAACAAGCAGGATGCCTCAGGGATACGGAGATGCTGTCACTAGTAGGTAGAAGGGGGAACGAGAGGCCTGGCACACAGAGAAACAAATCTAGACAATTCTCTAGACAACGCAAAGGTTTTAAAACACATTTTTCTCCCATTCTCCAACGTACTGCTGTCTTTTGAAACTCCCAGTTATTAATGAAAGTGCCAACCTGTTTGACCTCAGGGTTTACTTTTCGTCTTCCAATGACTCCATTTTCCTAGTTTCAAAGGGTGAAGATGTGTTTACCTCTCTCCCACTCTAAAGGATTAATGGGAGGTTAATAGACATTAACCTAAGTTGTTCACCTTCTCTAGAAAAGACAAAGTGAATAGCAAGGAAATACAATGCAAAAGGGAAATTTAGAATCTTTTAAAATCATGTAAATTTTCAAAATTTAAACCTTCCTTTAAGTAGTATTTGCAGCTTTAGGAAAGCAGTGTACAGGAAGATGACGCAAATGAGCTTCTCATAATCAGAAGTAACAGAAACTACGTATCAACTGAAATTCCACTTTTAACTCAAGATATGAAAGTAAGGTGCCCTATGTCCTTTCATCAGAAACGTGAACGAAAACTAGAAAACTGCAAATAACATAGGCCGGGAAAAATATTTCTAAGGGGTGTTACCTACATTGCCCAGCTCTGATCTTTCCACTGTAGTGACACCCAAACTCCAGACATCAAATTGTGGCCTCGAAACAATTTCCTAGTTAGAACGGGGTCCGGAATATATTATAATGAATTCAAGATACCCCAAATTACCTATAATTTTCACATTACTACAGACTTATATTTGCTGCTGTTGGAAAATAAAAGCCCCCCCACCAAAAAAAAAAAAAACTTACTTTCCAGTCATACTTACCTGCTAGATGCATCTACATTCTTTCCTTTTCCTTTCTATTAAATCCCTACATCCATAAAACGCACAACAAAGCTTTTTTTTGTAACTGACTTACAAATGGAAACGTCTTCAGGCTCAGCCCTTTTCTAAGAGCCCTCCATCCACAGCCGTTTTCCACAGGTAGAAACCACAAAAGGAAAAGACGTTTATTACATTCAGTCCTCACTGGGCTCAGCAGGGCCCACTCCCTCTGCCGGATGCCGACACACACCCTCCACCTGACCAGCAGCTGACCGGTACCAGTGAGGCTTGACCCTGCCTCCCTGGAAAGTGCTCTCCGCAGAGATCCGCCAGCCCTGCCCCTCCACTACAACCCTCCCCACACTAGCCCAGGCCCCCCAGTGCATTCTGTCCCCCGACTCAGATGGGCTCACAGAGGCCCCGTCACGCCCAGCCTCCACCCCAAATCCTGTCTTCCCAGCGGGCCTGCTTAACTGCCCACAACCATTTCGTCCTAAGACCTGGGTTCTGGAGTTTGGTTTGTATTTCCACGTCCCAAACAGCGTTTCCTTTCCGTGGAGGGAGCGGTGGGCGTTCAGAACTTCTTTTGCTGAATGAAAAGTTGACAAATGGAAACAACTCACTGTTTTTCAGATTCTTAGCATATTTTAACTCCAGAGACTTGAGGATGGAATAAGTGACTCGGACCCATCAAGTGGGTCGTCTCTTTCAAAGCCCAGAACTGCGCGCAGCTGGGTCTCTTTCTGCCACGCTGCCTGCCGACACCCCACCCCATTCTCACTCACTAGATAAAACCAAAGGGGCATTTGCTTTTTCCAAAAATATACCATCCCTCCAATGGAAAATAAAGTTCTGAATCTATCCTGGGCCTGCGCTGATGAGGAAAGTCACGTGAGCCTTACAATAGAACAGACAGCAGAGTGATGTGTGAAAAGACCAAAGCCACCAACCTGGAGACGAAACTTTAGCTGTGAAAGCCAGTAATGCAAAGAAGGAAGAAAATGACCCCCGGGAAAGAAAAGCTATTTTGTGCCAGATCGTTTTAAGAGTAAGTTACCTGCATGATTTATTTAAATGGCTATTAAGCTGCGAAGGTGTTTATATATGTAAAATATGCATATTGGAAGAAGTCAGCTGGTAGCTTCACCCTCCAGAGGGAAAACCCAAAGTTCATTACCAGCCGTCGGTCTACCGCAGAGAAGCCTGCACACCCCAGGGACCAGGGATTCTAAAAAGGCCATTCAAGCCACAGGTGGACCCCGCGTTTCTCCATTTCCCTGTCCTTCCGCTTTTCTTCCCTTAAAAAAAAATTCTTACAGAATTTGCATTTGATGAGGTTCAAGAGGTCACTTCCCCTCCCCTCTCCCGCTCGGTCAGAGGAGCAGCCACGTCCGGGCCACCCTCAGCGCCGACAGGCGGAGGTTTTGCGCTCGGACCGGCCGCCCTGCGGGCCGCTGAGCCCCCGGAGAGGCCATGCTGGCCCCGAGCACAGGCCGACAGCCAAAGAGCGGCCCTGTCCTGTCCGCCTTTTCCAGGCAGTATCTGGAGACGGTCCGACACGGAGAAGGCGCGGCCGAGCATCCGACGGGGACACTTGGAAGGCGCGAAAACGAAAACGCTGGCTCCGCTCACCAACCCCGGCTGGGCTGCTACACTTGTCGCCCTCCGTGCCCCGCGACGCTGCGCCGCTCCCACCCGAGGAGGCAGGGTCCCTGCCCTCTGGGGCCGCAGCGGCGCACCGCCCAGAGCTCTGGCCGCCCTGAGCGGCCGAGGCGGGGACAGGGGATGCCCCTCGAGCCCGACGCGACCGCGGCCCCGGATCGACTGTGGGGCTGGGCCCGCCGCACCTGCTCCGCGCGTCCGGCCTCGCGCCCGCGGGTCGCGCGCGGGCCTCTGCCTCCCTCTCTCCTGGCTCCGTTTCCAACTCTTCATTCTGTCTGTACCTCGAAAGCTAAAACGAAGCGCCGGAGCTGGGGCGGTGCTGGGACAGGCGCAGGGGCCCAATCGTCCCTAGGCTCCGCGGGCCGCGACGGGAGGTCGCCGGGAAAGCAGCGGGGCCCGCGGCCACGCGGGGCCAAGGTCAGCGGGGCTGCGCCGCGCATCCCAGGCCCGAGGTCGGCTGCGCGCCCTCTGCGTGCGGCGCGCTGTTCTTCGAGGCGCTCGACTGCCTGAACTCGTTTAACCCTCCCCGAAGCCCTGTGGGGCAGCTGTTATTCCATCCCAGTTCTAGAACTGACGAAACTGAAGTGCACAAGGTCGCATAACTAGTAAGTGCAAAGCTGTATGCGGAGGGGGAGATACTCACGTAAAAGTAAATGGGCAAAATAGCACTTGCGACCTTAGTATATATTTAATATTAGTTTTTCAAACTGCAGGTTACATTTTCCGAGTCAGAGCTGCGAGAGCCTAACGGGGTAGCGCGGCGTAACCGGGGCGAGAGACCCCTCACACCCGCCGCCGGGGCGCTTGGTTAGGCTGGACGGAGAGGGCTTTTCGTCCGCCTCGCCGTCTCCCACAGGACTGGCCAGAGCCTGCGCCTCTTGCAAACGGGAAATGGGGCGGAATGGAGAAAATTTCCGTGTAAAACAGCAAACGTGGGCGGCGGTTTGCGGCAGACCCTGGCCGGCCGGCGAGGAACCCTTGCCGCCCGTGCAGCAGCGTGCCGGTTAGTTTTCTTTCCGCGCTTCTCCGTTTCTCCGTGGGCTCTCGAACCCGAGGGAGTGCACATCAGCCGTCTGAGGCTCCGCCGACCCCCGGTGAGCGAGTCCAGGTCCCACACACCCGGGCTGCCGCGCGCCTGGCGTTATTACTCGGGCACTTTGCGTTTCTGCGAGACACACTTTCCTAGGGACAAATGACGCTCTACCCTCCTCGATCGAGTGAGCTCTTCTGCCAGAGCTCACACACACACACACACACACACACACACACACACACACACACACCGCGCCCTGGTCTCCTCAGTGTCCCGCGCCAGCCCCCAGGCACCCACCCACCGTGCTGCGAGGGCGCTCTCCGGCCCGGGTGCTGCGAAAGTGTAGGATCCCTCCAGGAGCCGCGTGATCTGGTGCCCGGGAAACATCCCCCCACCCGGGGAGAATTCGCCCTCGGCGGTGAAGACACGGAACCCCAGCCGCAGCCGGAAAACGTCGGAGAGCAGAGACCCCAGCCCGCAGAGGCGGGCTTAAACTGGTAGACAAAGACCCACCTTTTCCTTATTAAGGACCCAACCAAACGTGCATGTAAGAGATCGCTCAGGGAAGGAAAGATCCCAAGGACGCGTGAGGCTTACAAAGTACCTTCACACAGTGCTTTTGTCGGATGGGGCCAAAAATAACAGTATAAATGTGTATATTTCAAATTGTTAAAGTTTTCTTTTTTACAATTTTTATTTCATTTTTATAGTCACTGTGGGAGGAGGCCCTTTTAAAATTATTTTTATTATTCCCATTGTAGGAAAGAGAAAGAAAGAAAAGAAAAGAAAGGGAAGGAGGAAAGAAAGGAAGGAAGGAAGAAATTGAAACTCATAGACTTACCCAAGGTTACCTGGAGCAGGTACAATTGTCAAACAAAATCTAGGGCCACCTATGACACCACATTGCTACTCCGGCTACACTGGGGGTTGCTAAGAACAAAGGTAATGTGTATGGTTTGGGGGGAGCAGGAAAAATCAGACAACTCAACTAACAGATATTTATGAAATATTTGTACCGAGTCCTGGTACCGACTGGGCGTTGGGGATAGGGGCCAACCAGGGCTTCCTGGTTCACTCTCTCCACTCCCCGGGATCCCTTCACACCCCAGCCTAGTTCAAAATCCCCCACGGGCACTTTCAAGCCAAATGAAAAAGTCTTTCCAGGCTGGCCTCTGTCTGGGTAAATGACCGGAAAGTACTGTATGGTCCACAAGGATAGACATACACACACATACACCACAAGGACACGTGTGGCCTTGCAATAAAATGAATTCTGTACGTAGGAGCTGGTGAACGTGTGGATGCAGCGTGGGGGTGACGCTGGTGACTGCACAGACGAGCGTCCCTGCCACAGCTTGCTGCCAAAGCACACACCCAGCCCCAGTGATGGAGGGAATGTCTGTCACCTCCTGGCAGCTCCAGCAGGCAGGGAAAAGCCAAGAAACTTGGGGCTGGAAGTCACCTGGGGGGAGTGGACAGCAGGATAAAGAGTTCTGCTTATAAAACACACATCCAGAAACAATGTCCCGACGGCCCTAGTTCCAGCCTCCCTAAGGAACTGTGCTTGTCTGCACTAAAGTATAATTTTAGGTATGAGAGAGCCAGAGCCGGAGGGCGTGGGGAGGAGTAATAAGGTGCCTTTTAAAAACACGACATCTGTATTTGCCCTGAAATATTTCCGCAAGAAATGAAAATAGAGAGACAGAGAAGAGATAAATGAAGCAGGTGTGGCAAAATCTTGATAACTGTTAAATCCAAGCGATGGGTATACAGCCCTCCACTTCTGTGCACTATGAAACTTTTAGTACGAAGAAAAAATATAAAAAGAACAATAAAAACTCAACCTCTTCATTTTATTGTATGTAAGGTATACCTGAATACCGTTAATTTTTAGGAGCTTTAAAATAAAAGTCAGACTACATGGAGAATGCCTCCTTATCTCCTAAAAAGATAAAGTGCAGCTCCTGAGTCGGTGTCGCAGAGGAAAGGCCAGTGGGGGACATCTTGGTCTCTGGTTGCAAATCCAGCAGCCCTGGCCTTTCCACTCCCAAGCCCACCACTACCCTGCCTGTTACCCCACCTGGGTATGCAGCCTGCCCCAAAGTTCCCTTCTATGTTGCAGACTTTCGCCAGGACAAGCGTAGGGTGCTTTCCTTAGTTAAAAGGAATGAGAAACAATAAAGGCAAAAAGTTGTCTTTCCGTCACTGTAGACCGAGAAGACAAGAGATGGTCTTGCAGCCTCTCCGCGGCGGTCCAGAGCGGAAAGCACTTCCCCGAACCAAGAGGCTGGCTTGTCCGGGTGCCCGGCCGTCTGTCTGTCGTCTGTTTTCTGCTAGACCTCGGCTCCCAGAGCTCCAGGCAGGCTGCAAACAAAGACGCCGCCCCGGCCCCTTGCTGGCTGTGGGAAACCAGAAGGGCCAAACCGAAGCCAAACTTTCTTCAGCAAGACCCATGTTTGCAAAGGAGGGCGCATTTCCGTGGAGGGGTCCCAGGCATGCGACTGGCCTCCTTCTATTTTAAGGGCTGGAGGGGTCGGGAAAGCAGGGTGTGTCCTAAGGTGGCCAACCGAGTCCGAGGTGAGCGAGTATATCTGCAGGACTCAGTCCGCCCGGGGCCGGGCTGCGGGGACGGGCGCGCGAGGCGGGTTAGGGACCCGCGGGGACCGCGATTCCCGAGGGCCTGGCGCCACCCAGCGGAAGCGAGAGGAACTCCCGCTCTTTCCACGCGGGCGCCCAGGAGGAGGGGAGGCCAGCCCGGGGACCGAGACACCAGGGACTTTCTTGGACGGCTGGAGGGTGACACTCATTGCCGGCTCCAGAAAACCATGCCTGGCCTTCCCGGCTCACCCCTCTCACCAGCAAGGACACCGTGGCCCGCCAGGCCGAGACTCCGTTTGCCCTGAACCCCGAGATGAAAAGCGCTTTCCCCTCAAATGCGAACCACCCACAGAGTTGCGCTCGGGTGGACGCGCCTTGGAGCCGGGTGTGCGCTGGCCTTGCGCTGCCGGCACAGGGCAGAGTCCACGTGGAGGGAGGGACGATCAGGCCGCGTAAATCATCTGGAGGGATTTTTGGCCTGAGTCCCTGTTTCCGAAAGGTTGCGGGACGGCTTGGACGTTGATGATATAGCGTTCCCTTTTCAAGTGCGCGCCCCTCCCCATCGCAGCCCGTCTGGTGTGCGAGGATTGTTTGAAAGGAAGGAAGCATTCTTGAAGTGGCGGGTGATGGATCGTCTAAACCCTTCTGGGGCGTTTGGGGCGGGGGTTTGAAGGCAGCTCATCAATAAAGACCCCCCTGGAGAGAGGGGGGCTGGAGAACAGCCCCCCACCACGCAGCCTGGAGCCCTAGGCCTGGACCAGAATCTCCTGGCCAAGGGGGAGGCGGGGAGGGGGTCCAGGGCAGGTGGAGACGCCTCGCCTGGACCGGCCGCCACCGAAGCCCTTCAGGTTGCACGGCGGGGGCGCTGCAGGGTGATTTATTGGGGG
>NW_006779033.1:2359110-2368423 GCF_000442215.2 Lipotes vexillifer | reverse complement strand
GTGGGGGCGTGGGGGGTGGGGGGGGGGGGGGGGGGTGACGGCAAAAAGGCTGGTGGGCTCCCAACACCAGGGTGTCAGGGCACAGGGTGGAAAGCGGACCCTGGGATGCCCTACTTTGACTCCTTTGGCTCCTACGCCAGCTCCTCGGGTGCCTACAGGTGCCTACAGCTCCTCAGGTGCTACACGTGCCTTCCCTTGGTAGAGATTTCTTTTCGAATCCCAACCCAAAACTGTCCGTCCACCTTTCCCAAATTGGAGGAGGGAGCTGGTGGGGGGGGGGGACACGTTAAGATGACTCGGGTCAAACCATTGGAGGCTGGATGGGCTGGGAACCCCTGGGACCAAGCCTCAGCCAGGCCTCAGCCTCTTCCCTCCCGTGGAGCTGCAGCCCTCAGAAATGTCCGTCTCAGCGCCCTGTGCGCCCGCCTGGAAGAGAAGACTGCCCTGGGGTTGCTACGGGAAACCTGCAGCCGCTCCCTCCTTGGGAAGACGCGAACCTCGACAGCAAGGTGGGCCTGGGGAGGCGGCCTTGGGGCCTGTCTAGGCGCGGCCTCGGGCGCTTTCCCGGCCCCTCAGTCCCAGCACCAGCGAGCACTCCCTCCCCCTCGCTCCTGCGGGCTTCCCGGGCGACAGAGGGTCAGGCCGCCTCCGCAGAGGACCGACCAAGGGGGGGGCGGGGGGGGGAATGGGGGATGGGTTGGAGGGAAGGCTCCCGAAAGGCAGCTCCTCCAAGGCGGCGTCTGGGCGCCCCGAGGTCCCGAGTCGGGCTCTGGGCGCCGAGCAGGTTTTATTTATCCCTGCAGAGGATGCTGGAGGACAAAAGAAATATTTGGACGTCAGAGCTGATTTATATTTTTGGAAGAGCGACGTTTCCTTTTCTGAAGAGAAGCGAGCGCGCCCCATATCCTGAGCGCAGCGGGGAGACAGGAGGGGAGTTTTGATGCTCCAGGAAGTTCATCCATAGCGGCTCGGGCCCCGCGGGGTTCGCTGCCCCGGGGAATATTTATTTATTGGAGCGGGTAGGGCAGGAGGGGAGGAGGCGAGCCAGACGCGAGAAGAAAGCCCGACTCGGCCGGTTTGGGACCCCCAGGGCGCCTCCAGGCCCGCGGACCCGCAGCCAGCCAGTCTGGCCTCTCCGTCGTGGCGGGGAGCGTCCGAGGCGCGGCCTCGCGACCCCCGAGCGCGAGCGTGTGGTCGATGCCCCCGCAGCCCCGGGCGGGCACCCTCCTTCCTTATGCTCCCGCCAGCCGGGCCTCTGCCCAGCGTGCCACCCACCTTCTTCCCGAGCCTGGGAAGCAGAAGCGGGCACAGGGCCTCCCAAGCGGGGGCTGCAGAGCAGGGGCCCAGCAGGGTGGGCGCCGGGGAAGGGACTTCGAGCTCAGGGTGACTTGGGGCTCACTCCTACGACACAGCCTGGCTCCACGGTTTCTGTGCCATCAGCGGGGGTTCCCTTCCAGCAACCCAAGCCGCCTCACGGTGGCCCTGCGGAGGGGGGCACCCCACCCACACCTGTTCCACTGTGTTTCTCCCAAGACTGGGAACGGGTGGGACAGGCTTCCCTAATTTTCCTTCGCCACTGGAAGCTGCCCGTTAGGAGTGGCCGTCCCGCCATGGAAACCCTCCTCGCAAGCCCCGGCCTTCCCCACATAAACGCAGAAGGCTGTTCGCGAGGCCCGAGGCCGGTCCACTGCAGAGCCGAACCGGGCAGACGGGCCGGCTCCCGGGACCACCCCCAAAAACGCGTCTCCCAGGGTAGGAAGCTGGGCCTTGAAGCTCGGGCAGCGCAGAGGTGGGAAGAGGTGCGGCCTCCTGGGAAGGGGCTCTGGCAGGCTGGACCCCTTTTCGCCTCTCCAGGCACCGCCGATCCCGCCAAGAGGGTGATCAAGTCTGCCCACCGCCAGGCGCAGGGGATCTGGGGCCCATCCGCGGATCTCTCAGGAAGGTGGCTATAAAAAGAGCCCTGCCCGGAACACAGGCGTTGGAGAGCGGAAGAATCTATCTAAATAAACATTTGGAATTGGGTGGCTGCTTTCAAACCCGGAGGTCTGGGGCCTCTGGACCGAGGAAGGCGAGCAGACGTCCACAAGGGTGTAAAATTCCCGCCGTCACCGCTCTGGCCCAGGTGCCCTCTCCAAGCCCGCCCTGGAGCCTCCTCCTGGCCTCGCGGCCGCGGACGCATTTTCTGTCATAAATAAGCATCTCTAGCTTGGCCTCTGGGGCGCTTCCCCACACAGGCTCACCCCCTAGGCCTCAGCATGCAGTGCCCACCGCTGTCTGGAAAGGCCTCTCGACACACACGTTAACTTTGGACCAAAGCACAGACTGGACAGGGCGGCCGCTTTGCGTCGGAGTTCTGCTGGGCTGGGGAAGGAAGGGCGGCCGCGGGGCCAGAGGTGCCCGCGAGGGGAGGCTTCAGAGGGCCACCAACAGGGCGGGTCTCTCCGGTGGGTAGTTGGTTTAGTCTAAGCCATTTCGTGTAAAACCCACGCGGCAGGGGAAGCACGCTAAGAACATAAAACGTAAACCGCAATAATGAAGAGATTTCCTAGAATAAAACGCCGATTACAGGACAAAATCAGAGAAACCCAGGCTTCCTGAAGTTTACATTCCCCTGCGCTGGAGCAGGGGCGGGACCTTGGGGTTTGCAGCAGAAAGGAATCCGTGGCCCAGATGGAGACAGTCTACCCGAGGGGTCAGCTCAGGGTATTTCTGAGAAATACAGGGGCACCCCCCAGTATTTCTGGTTGACTGAGGAGCGCCTGGCCAGATCTGCAGTCATTTTAAGGAACCATACCTTTCCTTCCCATAAGAAAGAAGTCAAGACTTTTGTTGTTTATAAGACAGTGAAAGTCAATCAGGAAGAACTCCGAGACAGGGCAGCCTCCTGAGTAAAACTATTTCACAGACAAGCACAGCTTTTTCCTTCTCAACCGTCTCCCACGCAGAAATTCAGGTATTCCTGCCAGGGACAGAGAGTTTGACATAATCGGTTATCGCATGCATTCTCACCCAGGAGATCTGTATAAATCAGTAATTAAAACAAACTTCTGAGACTTTGTTTTGCTGCCCCATAGTGGAAGCAGCAGTGGATGGAGACCCCAGACCTGAGCTGCAGGCCAGCTCTGTCACTTGCCCACGTGTGACTTTTGGCAAATCGTCTGACCTTTCTGAGCCTCAGTTTCCTTATCCCTAAAGGGGAAGGTAGTGAGACCACGTGGCGGTCACATGATATGAATGTAAAGGCTTATGCCTGTGAAATCTACAAGGAACAAATTTCTAGACTTGAGGGGTCTCTGCCAGGGGAACAGTTTCCACAGGCAGAAGGGGGGGTCTCCAAGAAAGTGGTCTGAAGAAGGGCCCCTTCCTGCTCAGACAGCTAAGAAGGGCACCGACCTCCGGACAGTCCTGGAGTACAGGGCAGCACTAAGACCTCTGTGGAGAGGGGCTGCAGGTCTGCAGACCTGCTCTCCAAAGCCTCTACTGCCTTTCCAGGACCTGCCCGGTCTTCTGGAAGACTGCCCAAACTATAAGTGGGCATTTCTTGCAAGTTCAGAGGGTTTAGGTAAAATGGATACCACTGTCACTTGGATGGGAAGGGAGATTTTTTTAAATCCTTGATCACTGAATCAGATAAACTGGTAGAAACGAAAACTGTATAGGGTTTTTGGGTTTTAATGAGTATCTGTGGACCCCCTAAAATCCCAGGCAAATTGAGAATATTTTCTTTCTGGAGGAAGGCTCCATAGCTTCCATCATATTCTCAAAAAGACTGGGAACTACTGGTGTGTAAGGTTATTACTAGCCCTGCCTGGATTTTAGGGTCAGTGCTTTTTATTCTTCACTCTCTGGGTCTGAAAACCTTTTAGCGCCTGAGATCCAGGCCCTAGAATTCCCAGGTGCAGAAAATCAGAGAGGGTCCAGTGCCAGCAATATGTCCACTTGCTGGATTTTTCCCAGATCCAGTGCCCACCACCCCCATCTCCAAATGAGATGATTGCCTTCCTGGTCCCTCTGCTTCCCAGCTGGGCCAGTTCTCTTCCCACTGCTTGCGCGCGCACGCGCGCGCGCGCGCGCGCGCACACACACACACACACACACACACACACACACAGAGAAGTCTGTGTCAGGGGAGCTCCTTTCAGATATTTCCACTTACAATTAAGTTATTCCCTGTAAAATGACAAAAGGGGTAAGAGAAAAAATACCATGAAATTAATGGGGCCCTATCAAAAAGAAAAAAAAATAAAGCTCACCAGTCACTCAGAAAGGAATTCTTAGAAGTGGAAACAACTGCAAACCCCCTTCCCCAACTCAACCAAAACATCCCATCCGGAAAAGAGCGGCTTGTTTCTTTTTTCTATTGGAAATGAGCAGTAAACTGAGTTCATTTGGGCCGTGTTTTCTTAGCTGACTCGCAGCTACAATCAAGCCATTTTGGGACACATTCCCATGTAGGTACCAGGGGTGCTCTGGAGGAAGCTGTCGACGCCTGTTCAGCTAATTTAGGTTTTCTTTGTCTAATTACAGTGGAGCTTAGGGAAAAGGAGCCGGGCTCAGGGCAGTAAACTGACACTCGGTCTCTGTGTGTGGTATCCAGGCAGGGTTTGATGGAAAAAGCCTGCTTCCACTCAACTTCAGGTCACTGTCTGGGGCCAGCCCAACCCAGCCCCCAGCCTCCCCCTCGCACCCCTCGCACCCCTCCCTCTCCTGCCCCACCGGCACACCCGACCAGAAGCAACCCCAGCACTCCTGGGCACGCAGAGCGGGTGCAGCCCCAGGGCCTGCCCCGGGCCTGTTCCACCCGGGGGCTCTGGCTGCCCCCCTCTCCAGACCTGGCGCCCTCTCCCTTTCTCCCCGCCCCCGCCCCGACTCCCCAGCCTGCCCAGCGCACGCGCTTGCACCCCGGTCCTTTCTGAGCAGCCACAGAGGGGCGCCGGCCCCGCCGCCCCTGTGGTCCGCGGTCCGCAGCGCCTCCCCCGGGGGCCTCCCGCATCAGCCCCGTGCGGCCCCGGAGGCTCCCAGGCCTCCTGCTCTCTTCCCACTTCCAGCCCCGTCCCTGGTCAGACGACGTCTCCTCGCACGTGTAATCCAATAACCAACTGTCCGGTCTCACCGGGAGTGATTCCTCCGAGGGCACAGCCTCTCTCCCAGCCTGACTCTCACTTAGACGGAGAGGACCCAGGCACACTGGGTGGGGTGTCGTCCCACGGAAGCCAGCCTCGAGCTGGCAGGCTCGCTTGGGTGGGCGGCACGGGGCCTGGGGGTGTAAAGCCCGTGACAGCTGCACCCCCCTTCAGGACTGAGCACAAATACAGCTATCTCACTCCTGTCACTCAGCGCGGCCTTCTTTCTGCATTCCGTACAAAACATCAAATGGCAAACGGAAAGGAAGGGGAAACAAATGCAAACAGGAGTCCTATTCGACCACGTTTCCAGGGTCTCTAAAGAGGAGAGTCTTTAAGCAGCCTGGCCTCTGCCCTCTGCTAACAGCGGCGGGAGCCCGCAGGCCCGTCACAGGAGAGAGGGTTGGCACGTTACCTTTGGGCGTCGCGGGCACCCCGGCGTGTGGCGGAGGCGGCAATGTCTAAATGAGCTGACAGACGGTGTCAGTGCGGGCGCAGGGGCAGCGGCTAAGGAGGTCTGGCGACGGCACCCGCGGCAACACCACTCGGCCGGCCCAGGACCGGCCGGGAGGAGGAGGGGGAGTGAAGATTACGTCCTCCACAAAACAGTCACTCATCACCCCAGTTTCTCTGGGTCACATACCTTTAGAAAAGTCATCATAAAGTGTATGTGTGTGTGTATGTGTATGTGTGGGTACACACGCATTGCCGTTTATGTGTGTTGTTGGTGGCTGTTTAATTATCTACACTAAGCTTTATCCTCAGAAATTATTAAGATAAGTGCTGTCTTTATTTTCTATAACTGTAATATATGGTACTTGCACACACGAAGCACTCAGTGTATTTTTGAATGAAGGAGTGCATTCACTCATAAGCCAATAGTGTTATATTGTGTAGTCTTCACATTTCGTCTATCAGAACCATTAATTGCAACATTTTACTGTTTTGTTTTGTTTTGTTTTTTTCAGAAAAATTGTAGATCTCTCCTAGGCTCCTCAGACTTCTTTTTCCCCTTCCTCTTCCAGTTCAGTCCAGTTATCTGTCTTCTCAGGAATGTTAGAACTTATTGTGCGAGTCACAGTAACTACCAGGAAATGTGGATCCTGATTTCTATAAAATTTACGTCAACATTGCGTGACACAGGAGACACAAATGTTTGGAAAGTGAGAAAATGATGGAACCAGTCTCCATGATTAAACCACTATTTTCCTACTCATTTTAACTTCCTTGTCAAAAAGTTGTGCCGGTGTATGTTCAGGTACACATCACTTGAATATGGTAAAGGAAAATGTTAAAACCGCTTTTCCCCGCCGCCGGGCCCCGCTCCCGGGCCCCCGATGACCTCCGAGGGCGGGCCGCCGCCGGCCCCGCTCCGCCGCGCCCGCAGCCCGGGCCCCGGCGCGCTGCAGGCCGCCCTGATGAGCCCGCCGCCCGCCGCCGCCGCCGCCGCCGCCCTGGAGGCCGCCTCGTCCTCGTCGTCGTCCGCCTCCTCCTCCGGCGCGGCCGGCGCGGCCCCGAACGCCTGCAAGAGCGCGGGCGGCGGCGGGGGCGCGGGCGGCGGCGGCGCGGGCGCCAAGAAGGCGAGCTCGGGGCTGCGGCGGCCCGAGAAGCCGCCCTACTCGTACATCGCACTCATCGTCATGGCCATCCAGAGCTCGCCCGCCAAGCGCCTGACGCTCAGCGAGATCTACCAGTTCCTGCAGGCGCGCTTCCCCTTCTTCCGCGGCGCCTACCAGGGCTGGAAGAACTCCGTGCGCCACAACCTCTCGCTCAATGAGTGCTTCATCAAGCTGCCCAAGGGCCTCGGGCGGCCGGGCAAGGGCCACTACTGGACCATCGACCCGGCCAGCGAGTTCATGTTCGAGGAGGGCTCGTTCCGCCGCCGGCCGCGCGGCTTCAGGCGGAAGTGCCAGGCGCTCAAGCCCATGTACCACCGCGTGGTGAGCGGCCTGGGCTTCGGGGCCTCGCTGCTGCCGCAGGGCTTCGACTTCCAGGCGCCCCCATCGGCGCCGCTCGGCTGCCACGGGCAGGGCGGCTACGGCGGCCTCGACATGATGCCCGCGGGCTACGACGCGGGCGCCGGCGCCCCGGGCCACGCGCACCCGCATCACCACCACCACCACCACCACGTCCCGCACATGTCGCCCAACCCGGGCTCCACCTACATGGCCAGCTGCCCGGTGCCCGCCGGGCCGGGGGGCGTCGGCGCGGCCGGGGGCGGCGGCGGCGGCGGCGGCGGCGGCGGCGGCGGCGGCGGCGGCGGCGGCGGCGGCGGCGGCGGCGGCGGCGGGGACTACGGTCCGGACAGCAGCAGCAGCCCCGTGCCCTCGTCCCCGGCCGTGGCGAGCGCCATCGAGTGCCACTCGCCCTACACCAGCCCCGCGGCGCACTGGAGCTCGCCCGGCGCCTCGCCTTACCTCAAGCAGCCGCCCGCCCTGACGCCGGGCGGCACCCCCGCGGCCCCGGCCGGCCTGCACACCAGCATGTCCACCTACTCGCTGGAGCAGAGCTACCTGCACCAGAACGCCCGCGAGGACCTCCCAGGTAACACGGGGCCTGGCCCGCCGGCGCGTCGCCTCTAGGCCTCCCCGCTCTGGGTGGCCGAGGCCCAGGGGAAGCTGGCACCCTATGGGGGGTGGGGGGTGGGGTCGGGGTCACTGGGCCTTCCCCGACAGGCTTGGCCCCTGCCGGGCCTCCCGAATTTTCACCCCTAGGAGGATGGAGTCAAGTGCCTGCGTCCTCGGGCTCTCCGAGTGTCCTCAGGGACTGCAGGGCTCAAATCTCAGGCCTGACTTAGCTTAGGGAGAAGCCTTGTGGCCTTAGGGGACCTTGGCCAAGGCTCTGTGGCTGCTTTCTTGCGTCGTTTTCTCAAATTGGTTTTGCTGTGCTTTCACCCAAAAGTACGTGTCCAGAAGGGAGATGCTCGGTACCTGCCGTGTGCGTGGGGAGGGGCTCCGCTGGGCGAGGGTTGAGAGGAGGGGAAAGGAGGGAGGGACGCCAGGAAAGCAGAGGGGTTCCAGGACCCTGCACAAAAGGGCAGTGTTGCCAGGGAGGAGAGGCGCCAAGCGGTGGAGGATTCTCCTGCCTCCCCCCACGGTGGACCCAAGTTGATGACACATGGGTCCGGCCTAGGCCAGCAGCACCTGGGGCCCGCAGCGAGGCTCCCCTGAGAAACGCCTGCCCGTTGGGCGCCCCTTGTCGTGTTGATGGTGTAAATTGTACTGGTTGCAGATTATGAAAATTTATTGACTCGCCCAAGGCGGTGAAAGGTGGGAGGGGACAGATGGGGGTGGAGGAGGGAATTTGAATATTTAGCCAGGTTTATGGGGACAGTGGAGATAAACCCTTACATTAACCCCTGGGAGGCAGGCTGGTCTGCCCGGCAAGCGGGGACTCTAGCTGACACTCACCCGCCCCGATTAGAAAAGGGTTCGCAGGACGACGACGACACCTACATTACATGTTCGTGCATCGGTGTGGGGCAGAGCGTCAGGGAGAAAGGAAGTCCAGAAATGGGCGAAAGATGTTGGTTCCCTGGACGGTGAAATTTCCCAAATAGGCCTTTTAAATGCGGGTCTCAGAGGTTAACTAAACAAAGACAGTCTGGGCAGGACCACACCGGAGAGGATTTTAGCCTGACTTAACCCACTGAGAGCGAGTCTTGTTCAGTTTTATGGGAATTTCAACAAGTAACCAACACAGACGACCCTCCCCTCTTATTGTTTTTTTATCCCCCTGGGACGGGCTGTCAATCACCTCTGAGCCCTGGCGGCGCGCTCTGCGCTCTCCCGCCCATCCGCTCCCCTCCCGGCTCCCCATTCCGCGCTCCCGCCGCCCTGCTCAGCCGCAACCGGGACTCCCAGGCGGGTCCGTGAAACTTCCGCGGCTGCCGTGAAACACTTCACGTTCACTCAACGTTCAGAATCGCGCAGAAAGAGCCTTCTGACCGTTCTGTGAGGCCGCCCTCGCCCCACGCCACACACCGGCCGCACGCACGGGTCCCAGAAGCGCGGGGACCCGGGAGCACGACTCTGTCTAGAGGAGAAGGGACACTGCCTCGCCGGCCCCCCCGGGAGCTCGCGCGCCCTCCGGACCGAGTCTGGGAGCCCCGAGGAGGCCATGGCCCGGCCGGGACGCTCTGCTTCTCCCCAGCCCCCAGCCGTGCTCTGGCTCCCGCCCCCTCGAACGCT
>NW_006779033.1:2340264-2359096 GCF_000442215.2 Lipotes vexillifer | reverse complement strand
CCCCGCGGGGCTAGCTGGCGTCTCCCAGGCCGGGCCGCTGCCGACCGAGAGCCCAGGGCCCCTCGAGGAGCCGGGAGGCCGAGGAGGTGCCCCGAGCGCGCGCTCCCAGCACGACGCCCGGGCGGCCCAGGCCTGCTTGCTCGGGGAGGCCCCTCGGCCTCTCTGCCTCCTGAGAACGTTTCAAGGTCCTTCGGTCCCATCAAAGCGCCGGGCCCGCCGGCTAGAGATGAGGGAAGCGCCACCGCGAGGTGCTTTAACGCGGGGGCAAGCGCACCTGCGCGGCAGCGACGGCTCACGTCGGGGCGCGCGTTTGGCCACAGTCGGTGTTGCCGGGCGCTGATCGCGGGGCCGCCCGGTGGCTCAGCGAGCGCTGGACGCGGGCGGACGAGGCGCCGCGGGCCGCCGGGTAGGGTATTCACGCGCGCAGAACAACCCGGCCCTGCACCCGCGTGGGCGGGCGGTCCCCGCCGCGCACGCGAGACTAGAAAGGCCTCGGGGAAAAGGGCCCAGCCCAGCCCCGAGAGAGGCCCGGGCCGGGAGAAGCGCGGGGCCCAGCGAGCCGGAAGCCCAGCCAACTGCACCCCCGGGCCGGAGGCGCCGAGAAAGCAAAAGCAAAAGTCGGCTCCCGGAGGCCTGGCTCAGGCCCGGGGAGAGGCTGCGGGCCGGCCCGGCTCTCCCAAAGGCTCCCCCGCGGCAAAGGGGCCGCAGCAGAGCTCTCACCCAAGGGCAGGTCCTGCTCCGGGGGTCCCGCTTCCCTCCAGGCGCGACCCACAGAGATGCGCGCGTTTGTTCTCGGCCCTTCTCTGGCCGTGGGACTGTTTTCTGTCACCCCCCTGGCGCGCAGGGCCTGCTCCTCGGAGCCGGCTAGTTGGTTGGGAGCTGAGGCAGGGGGGCTCGAAACCACAAGCGAGGGAGACCGTGGTGTTTCGGGGGCAGGGGCTGGGCCTCGGCAGCACCGGCGGGAGCCCTGCGGGCAGGGACCGGGCGCAGGGCCTGGGGCCAGGGGCTGTTGGAGCCCCGCGCAGCCTCCGGGAGTAACAGACCCCCGGGCACAGAGAGCCTGGCCTCGCGGGGACTGTGCTCTGCGGCCCCGTGTAAACCAAAGGAGACCCCATACCGGGATTCCAGAGTTGTCCTGTGGCCTTCAGTTTGAAACTCAGAAGCTTCTGGGGCTGGGTTTCCTCTCCCAGCTTTACCGCAATAGACAAAAAGACAGGCCAACCCCGTTGGAGTCAAAAGTTGAATTAAGTTTTCAAACATTATGTGCCCTGTCCTCAGCGGAAGAAACGTTTCTGAAAAGTTTTCTTTTCTCCCTCCTTGCAGTGGGGCTGCCCCGATACCAGCACCACTCCACGCCGGTGTGCGACAGGAAAGACTTCGTGCTCAACTTCAACAGCATCTCCCCCTTCCACCCCTCGGCCGGCGGCCCCTACTACCATCACCACCACCACCAGAGCGTCTGCCAGGACATTAAGCCCTGTGTCATGTGAGCGGAGGGAGGGGCCGGGCCAGGCCCTGTCGCCCCTGGGGCGAGGCTGAGGTGGACTCCCAGAGCAGCGTGGCTGCAAGTAGCACATCAGTCACTTACCCAGAGTCCCCAGGCCAGGCAGGCATCCTGCACTGATGTTTGTCTGCCGTTGGCACAAGGACAGCCCCAAGGTAATGCCCCGAATTCGTGCAGGCTCCCAGAGAAGGGAGAACTTCGCTCCTTGGCCGAGATGGTGAGAACTCACCACGCGGAAAACACAAGCATGGGAACTCTGGGGGGTTCCCTTGCCTTCAGTAATCAGGGTCTGAAACACGCAGAGGGGCTGTGTGCGTGTGTTTCTTTGTCTATGGAAAATGTGTGTGCTTTTCTAAAAGGCAGTGCCGAGCACAAGATTTCAAGAAAGCCTCATCTTGTTGCCTGGCTCAGTGGGAGAGCTGTGTTTTACCAAACACTACCTTTGGATACAGGTGCCAAAGAACATTATCAAGGAAGTATTTAGCAACAATTTGTCTAGTTTAAGAAAGTGGTCTTCAGTATTGTGACAATACAACGTTTTTTACAAGGTTGTTTTCTACCATCATAGTTTAAAGATATGTTTATGACCTTTGTGTATACTCACACTTTGCTTGTATTTTAAAAGGAGGATATATTTGCACTTACGTATACTTTTACAGTTTGCCAAACTATTTTGATGTAAAATTTTTTCAATAAAATGTATATAACAAATAGTTGCTGGGGGATCTCTTTCCTCCACGGGCATCCGATCGCCAGGTCTCCTCACCAGCGGGCAGTGCAACTCTATACTGGGCGGGCTTTTTTTTCTAAGTCATGTAATTGACGTGGTGTGGGGTCTGCGCCTTGAGCAGCACAGGCGGGGCTCTGATTGTGGGTCTTCTCAGGAGAGAAAAGAAGAAACATTTTCTATTATTTCTTTCCTTCACCCTCGCTCTTTCTGGCTAAACAAAAAACAGAAGGTGAAAGGAGCTTAAAAGCAAACCAGGCAAGATAAAGGCTTGAGGAAAGCAAGTTTCCTGCCCCCTTTATTGCCTTTCTTGTGCGCACGGCGACTTCTGCCCTTTGCTCTATTTCCCTTCGCCACCAGCACAGGGTGCAGTGATGGGGCAGAACATCACCCGGGGCTGCCCTCGGCCCGGCCGGGCTCCGAGCAAGGGGTAGTTGCCCAGTGCCCAGTGCCCGGCTCCTTGGGTGGCCGTCAGATCCCCTCGTCTAGAGGGGGAAGCCCGTGGAGGGTGTGGGCAGTCCCCGAGCATCAAGGACAGAAGCAGGACAAGATGTCTGCCGCCCTCCGGTTCAGGCACAGCGGCCGCGGCCCCCACTTGTCTCCCTGTCAGTCACTCTGCTGCCTCCTCTCCCTCGCAAGGGAGTGATGCTTTCCCTCGGGATTCCCTCCGAGCCCTTTCCTTTCTCGCTTGGTTTCCTGAGGCTTCCCAATCACAGCTGCTACAGGCAGAGCTGCTGAAGCTCTGGACAAAAAAGAAAGGAAACAGGCCGATGGGCATCAGCCCCACCTGGCTGACCAGCCCCGCAGACTCACGGGCAGCGCTGGAAACTGTGGACCCGAGAGCGAGCAGAGAGGTTCTCCAGGTCTTGCTTTTGCTTTTCAGAACTTGCCTTCAAGTCTCATTCCCTGCAAGCACTGTCTCTCAGTCACCAGGAACGGATACCGCTGGGTGGGCGTCTCCCACACAGGGATTTTGTATTCCGAGTGAGTGTCAGTCCAAAGACGGTCTCAGTAAAACATCTTGTTTTGAAAAGTCCTAACCATCTGCCTAATCTTTAGGCTTCCTTTCTATATTTTCCAAAATTAAGCAGGGATTTAAACGTTTGTTGTGTCCCATTATCACATTTGCATTTAAATAGGGATTTTTTTTCTTTTATTCGGGGCTACTTGGGGGCTGCTATAAATTATGAAGTCAGTCTCAGAGTTTGCTCTGACCACAGTGCTGTGTTTACATTCCTTCCGAGGCAGCCGGCATGGTCGTAATTTATATCCTAAACACTTGCACGTAACTTGTTTATACGGAGAATGACAGGACCTGGGAGGGAAGGCTGTGGCCGCCGGGCCTCGGCGAGCCCAGCGCGCCCCCTAGTGGTGCGAGGAGGCCCCGCGCATGGAGATGCAGGGTCCTTTATCCTATGCAGGAACTTTCGCAAAATGACCTGTTTTGTGGCGCTTTTTCCTACTCCTCCGACGTGGGGACGCCGGTCCGCTTTACAGATCCGCACAGGCGGACCTCGGAGATACTGTGGGCTTGGCTTGAGACCACCACAATAAATACTGCAATAAAGTGGGTCACACAAATTTTTGGTTTCCCCAGGCATATAAAAGTTATGGATACACTGTGCTGGAGTCCAGTAAGTGTGCAATAGCATTATGTCTAAAATACAATGTGCAGACCTTAATTTTAAAATGCTTTACTGCTAAAAAATGCTAAACTTCGTCTGAGCCTTCAGCGAGTCACAGTACTAATATCAAAGATCACTCATCACAGATCACCATAATAAATATAATAATAAAAAAGTTTGAAATATTGCAAGAATTACCAAAATGTGACACAGAGACACAGAGTGAGCAAACGCAGTTGGAAAAAAATGATACCTTTTGCATGGCTCTATGCAGGGTCGCCACAAATCTTCACTTCGTAAAAAATGCTCACTATCTGGGAAGCCCACTAAAGTGAAGCCCAATAAGAGGTGTCCCTGCACTAGGTCCTGGCTGCAGGGGTCCAAGCCATGGTCCCTGATTCTGGTTCCTTTCACACGTGCTCCCCAACGTCACATACAAGACCTTTGCACCTGGAGTGGCAGACACAGGTGCGGTGGCCCCAGTGTATCGGAGTCGCTTGGAGGGCCAGTGGAGCACAGGCTGCTGGGTCCATCCCTCCACCCCCCCACCCCCCCACCCCGTTTCTCATAAGTGCATCTGGGGCAGGGCTCCAGAGTCTGCATTCCCAGTAAGCTCCCAGTTGATGCTGACAGCGTTGGTCCAGGAACCACACTTTGAAAACCACAGGTCCAGGAGCGCAGTTTGAATTATGGATATTTTACAGGTTCAGATGGGCGGGTGTTAAGGCTTGTGCATTCATTAGTTAAGCAAAGATCTGAAAAGGTTTTTCAAAAATAGTTTGTCCACAGAAAAACTATGATGGATTACTCTGTGATGGATTACTGACCCCTGGGAAACATAAGGCCTAATTTTGAGCCCTGCACCAAGAAGTAGAAACTCCCCATTTTTATTCAAAACAATGATATGTCTTGTTTTATTCTAGTAAACTTTGCAAAGAAAAGTCAGGTGGAATCACTAAAGTCTATCCACCTCGGTACTGTGAGTCTGGGTGTGTACACAGCAGTGATGTCACAGTTCTCCAGATGGAGGGAGGTGGTGATTGGAGCAGGCGGGAAAAGGAATTCCTTTATTGGTGATAAAATCTTTAGAGGGTGGAACAGAGAGAGAGCAGAGGGGGGCTGCGACCTCAGTGACCCCCAGATACAGATGGGTCAGGCAGGACCCGGGGCGGGGGGGCGGGGAGGCGGGGAGAGGGAGAGACGGAAAGAGAGAGAGGAGAGATCTGCAGAGGAGTGTCTGAAAATATCTCAGGAGTTCCTGTCCCGAGGTGAGCAGAGAAGCCTTTGAAGCTGGGCTGCCATCCTGTGAGGCCACCGCCATCTCCCCAGGCCTCCAGGGCCAAGGCATTGGTTGTGAAGCCCACGTACTTATGTTTTCCTTGGCTTCTGCCTGGATTCTGGGGAAGTAAGTGAATTCTCTAGCTGTGCGTGCTCAAGTTTTCTGAACTGCTGCAGCAGCGTCCAGAGCATTTGGGGAGAATCATCTTGACTTATGTTTTAGAAAATGGAAGTCCGATTTCTGGGGGAAATCTTCAGGTATTAGATGGAATTAGCGCCTCCTTTCCAAAAGAAAAACCCCTTTGTAGATTCCTATCTACCTAATTACTGTGCATCATGGTGATTAATTCAAAACAGGCACCAGCTTATTTAGCATGGAAATATATTTTAATATATTTGATCAGAACGGAAATACATTTTACCAAACCTGTCTCCGTGAAACCCTATCTGAGCAAAAGGACAAACACCCCAGTTGCAGACGCTGAGCCAGGGAAGGCCACAGCTCACGGACGTCAAGCTCAGTTGGGAAAAAATGAAAGTGCTGGCAGTTCTTTTGGAGCTCAGAGCGCCCTGGGTCCACAGCAATTGTCTCTTGGGTCCCCGGGGGACGCGAGGGCCCCAGGGCTGGACCGCCAGTCCTCTCCGCCCGAGTGTGTGGGAGAGAAAAAGGGGCCCGGGGGCAGCAGGGAGGCTGACGCCCTCCAGGCATTCCCGCCGCAAGGGCCCCCTGCCACCCCCCAGCCCAGGAGCTGCTGTCTCACAGGCAAAGAGACATGGAGGGCGGCCTTGGCTACGGCCAGGCGGGGACTCTGTCCCCCGACGGCACTGCGCAACCCAGAACGGGCGGAACTCCTTGGAATCACAAGCTGCTCCCATTTTGGTGAGTCTAGGGGGCCTCTGTTTTCCATTTCATCTTCGATCCCCGAAGGCAGCCCTCGGCTGCATCACTGGCACTTTGCCCACCAGGCGGTGTCCCCTCACTGGCGGCTCCTCGCCCCTGCGTGACCCCTGTCAGGGGTTCCCTCACTCTGTCCACACCAGCAATGAACAGGCAGAAGCAGCAGTAAGTCGTGTGGGGTGAGTGGCTGAACCACAGGACGACCCCTGCTAACGGCTATTCTTCAAGAAGGAAAAGAACCTCCATCAGGAAAGAATCACTTTACTGGGTTGAAATTCCAGGTGACCAGGCTGGTCTTTGGTCCAGAAGGAGCAGGTCAGTGGCTGTTACTCACTGATTTGTACACACAGCGGTGGGTCACAGCCCCAGAGCCTGGCAGGGGGACCTGGGGAGCTTTAAAACCCACCCAAGTCACCCCCGGCCAGCAAAGTTGGCTCCCCGGGGGGCCTGGCCTCGGCGGTGCCCAGAAGGCCCCCAGCTGCCTCGGCTGTTCAGGCGGGATTGACAACCGCTAATGAACGCTATCTTGTTTATGTTTCACAGAAATCCTTTAAGGAAGGCCTTATCGTCACGGGCTTGCAGAAGAGAAAAGGCTGCCCAGCTGTGTTTAGCTGGGGTCCACACCAGTGCCCTGTCTGTAAAGCAAGGGTCCCCCACCCTGGCACACCGCCTGCCACCTGAGCAGCTTCGGCAGATCTGTGCCCAGCCCCCCGCGTGGTCACGCAGCATCTCCTACGGGCGGACAGGGCGACTCTGGCCCCTGCTCCCCGCAGGGAAAGGGGACACTGCCCCGCGGCCGCCAGGTGTAACTTCACAGTAATCAGTTACTGCAGTTCTTCCTGAGTTGGGGTGGGAGAGGCACAGAGGAGGGGAGGATGGGTAGGGGGCGACAAGGGGAAGGACCAGCCAGGAGAGACTGAGGCCCTCCCCCTCCCCTGGGCTGCCTGGGCTGGCCCAACCAGGCTGTGCCGACCCACAGCATCAGTAAGGACGCAGGGTCCCCAGCCCCTGTGCACCAGCAATAGGGGCCAAGTAGGGGATCCCGCCACTGACTGGGAGAGCCAAACAAAGGCTGCCTGGTGCCCAGGCCAGGAGCATCAGCGCCAATGCTTAAAGAGCACACATGGGCAGACGGGCACACACACATATACATGTAGACGTACAGACGCACATGGTCACACTTAGACAGACGCACCCATAGACACACATGGAGACATATAGACGCCTACACAGTCTTCTGTTCAGTTGGGGTCCCAACCCCAAGTACTGAAATGCTGACATTTGATTACACCTGCCATCTTTCCAAATCTCCAAATTCACCACAACAGTTCAATAACCACCTTCTGAGGTTTCCTTTTCTAAGGCAGGAATTTCCCCCTCCTCTAATTCTAGAAGCATAAAAACAGCCTCTTTTCAATTGTTGCTTTTGTTTTCACAGGCTAAGCTGAGCCCCCTGCCAAAGGCAAGTCCACAGGCTGGAACCACGGCGCAGGGCAAAGTTGTTTAAGACACGAATGGCACTTGGAGGGGCCCCGGCCACCCCTCGAAGGGGCGAGGTCCACGTGGGCTTTGCACCATCCTCCTGTGAGCACTTGGCGTCCCCTGTGACGATGAGAACAGGTCTGGGCAGGGGGGAAGACCTCTTTCTTTTGGATGAACATTCTTCACAACAGGCCCCAAGCCCCGAGAGGAAGCAGGCAGGTGGCGGGCAGGGGGACCTCCGTTTAGGTATGAGTCAACCAGTGAACTTCTGACACCAGCTAAAGATGCTACCCCAGCCTCGGGGGTTCGCTGGTAGAGGCAGCTGGCCTGCAGACAAACAAAAGCCCGCAGACAGTCCCGTCCCGACAGTGGGGCGAAACCCTGTTCCTTTGCCTGCCCTGGAACTCGCTCCTGGAGAAAGTTCACACACTAAGGAAAATATCCCCAGAGGTCTTCAGACGGCCTCTCCCACTGGCGTCCGTGAGTCCCTCCGCCGAGCAGCAGCCTGACTCCCTGCACAGAGACAGACGGGCAGAGCTCACTGGACCCTAGCCCTGCTGCTGTGGCATCGCTTACATTGTCTGGGCCTCCGTTGCCTAACCTGGGCAACAGGGTCCTGGTACCCGTCTCCACTGTTGATGATTACAGGGGCTACAGAGCAGCTAGGTCCTGGCACACGGTGCAGAGAAGCAGGGTCTGGTACAGGTGTAGAAGGCCCAGCCTTCGCCGTGGGGATGGTCCTGAGCAGGGACAGAAGGACGGCTGTGTCCAGTGGCTGCGCAGGGCGGGTTGTAAGGCTATTGTCTTAGTTTGCTGGGGCTGCCGTAACAAAGTGCCACGAATCGGGTGGTTTAAACAACAGGAATTTGTTTTCTCACAGTCCTGGGCCAGAAGTCCAAAACCAAGACGTTTCGAGGGGCTGGTTCCTCTGAAGCCTCCCCTTGGCTTGTAGACGCCGCCTTCTCCCTGTGTCTTCATGTCATCTTCCCTCTGTGCATGTCTGTCTCTGTGTCCCGATGTCCTCACGCTATAAGGACCCCAGTCACATTGGATCACGGCCCACCTAGTGACCTTACTGTGAATTGATTACCTCTGTAGAGACTCCATCTCCCAATAAGGCCACCAGGGGATTAGGACTCCAACGTGACTTTGGGGACACAATTCATCCTGTAACAGCTGTAAACCAAGCTCACAGCTGAACAGAAACACACTTGATTTCTTACGGTTCCCACCACCTCCACTGTCCAGGCAGCTCCAGGCTGAGCCAGCTCTCCGAAAGATGCTGAGGGGAGCTGGGCCATCCAAGCGTGGCCTTCCCCTCCATCTACCCCCTGAGTGGCCAGAAGCTAGGTTTTGTTTCCTTTGGGGAGCAGAGTCCCCCCCACCCACCAGCCTGCCTGCATTCTTTGGGCAGAGCCTCCCAGATATGACCCCACCATTCCCTGGGGGCATGCTAGCCCTGAAGCTGCATCAGACGCAGGCCCCGCATCCAGGATCACACCTCCCAAAAGAGAAAGGCTGGGGAAAAGGCTCTTTCCCCTTCTGGAGCCTGCCTGCATTCTTTGGGCAGAGCCTCCCAGATATGACCCCACCATTCCCTGGGGGCATGCTAGCCCTGAAGCTGCATCAGACGCAGGCCCCGCATCCAGGATCACACCTCCCAAAAGAGAAAGGCTGGGGAAAAGGCTCTGTCCCTTTCTGAACTGGGGAAGAGCCAGTGTCATGAGCACAGTGTCATGAAGATGGAGTGTTAGGAAGAGCAGCTGGCGGGCCCCCGACGCATGATCCGTGGTCCTCAACATAGTCCTTGAGGTTCAAGTTACTAAACCCGTTTCCTAGATGACCAATTTGCTCACCATTATACCAGTAACTGGGAGGGCTGAACTCCCAGCCTGGATCCACCCTGCTCCACACATCTGACCTGGGGGGGTCGGCAAAGAATGCGGGAGGGGGGCAGCCACAGGGGAGGGGTCTCAATGGAGGGCAGACAGGCCCAGCGTGCCAGGGCATCTGGCAATCCACGAGGTGCCCGTGGTGCGTCAGGGCATGTGTTCAGGAACCTCCAGGGCACAGCCCAGACCATGCAGACACCCCATTCTCATCACACAGGAAGGAATGGACCCCGGGAGGGCCTCCAGGGCTCCCCGCACCCGGCCCAAGCTCCCGTGAGAACCTGCACACGTCAGCCCCGGATGTCCCACTGTCGGCGTGACGGCTGTCTGGGATCTGAGCTGAGCGGGTTCTGAGCCACCCGCAAGCCAGCTTCTCACCCAGAGCCAGGGCCTCGGCAGGACGCGCAGGCCTGGTGGGAGGGGCGGTGGGAGCCGCGGCCCCTCTGAAGGCTGCTGCCGGGAGAGGAGGGCTGGCCGCCACGTGCGGGGTCTCGCCCAGACCCACAGGGACTCAGACTCCGCTGCCCACGTCTCCTCTGAGAGCTGCAATGTCCCCACAGGCCCAGGGACAAGACCCGCCCTGGGAGGGACCCCTGGGAGGGGCCCAGCCGATGCCCCCCGGGAACGAGCCCTCCTGCCGGTCCTGCACCGAAGCCCAGCGGCAGCTCCGCCAGCCTCCCTGCCGCCCTTCCAGGACCAGAGCGGAGGCTGAGTCACTGAGGGCTTTAATTTGGAAAACAAGATCACAAAAGCGAGAAAGAAACCGCAATTCTATTAACAATCACATGCAGAACGAGGTCAAAGTTACAACTTTCATTTTTCTTCCCCAAATTCAGTGCTGGCATTAGATGAGGCTTTTCAGAGTTTCCAAGGGAAGGAGAGGTAATGGCAGGGGAACGTGGAAGGTTCGTTCTGGGACTTTGTTCCCGTTACCAGCAGAGCACAGATGAAAAAGTCAAATCTGATTTAACTGTTGGGGGCAGGACAGGCTTTTCAGAACAGATGAGGGTACAGGGATGCTCTCTCAGGCACTGAGAGCCTGAAAGCAAGCCGGTCCTGGTGGGAAAGAGCTCAAGGTGCAAACGATGCCCTCCAGGCCGCAGGGCTGGCTACCTGGGCCCTGAGGGAGGGTGGGAGACCGGGACCCTCGTGGAGCCGTGCCTTGAAGACCACCCGGTTCTTGCAGTTTTTAACAGCAGCCCCTGACCCTCCGGCAGAAGCCCAGCACGGGGCAGCGGCGGCTTTGTTGTCCCGCCTTCCTGCCGCCCTCTTCCGAAGGCCGCCTCTGTCACTGCGTTGTTTGATATTTTCAGATCCGGCCTGAGGCAGATGATGGGGCCACAGGAGAATCCTTCAGGGTGTCTTGTTTGGTTTGGAAATATTTAAATGTCTGCTGCATTTCCTCTGAGAGGGGAAGAGCCAGGGCCTGGGGGATAGCCCTGCCCTCTGGCCTAGCCTGCCCAGCGCCCTCTGCCTGCACCCACCCTTGGCACCCAGGGACACTGCAGCCCGCCCAGACGCCACCCACGACCTCTTTGCAGGCAGCTGACCCAGCTCGTCACTCTTTTTAAGCCAACGTAGCAATCGTTCACGATTACAGAAACCTCCTCGGCTCCTGGAAAAATCACCCGCACGGTATTAAGCTCCGTGGTGAGACACATGTTTTCCATAGATTTTAAATGCTAGTGGCCACTGCAGATGAACAGAGCCTTTGAGAACGAAAAGCGTGTAATTAAGACATAATCTCTCCTGCTTTGTAACACATGAAGCTGTAAATGGCTACGGAGACTGATTCAGTTCTCCCCTTCCCCTTGGCACGTGAGTGCCCCACGGGCCACGGGAAGCCACAGGTTCTAAGGCCTCGGTGACCGTCACCACGTCCCAGCCCACGACCAGGCCGATTACAGCCCAGGGCACGCCCCTCCTGGCTCTGAGATTGACACGAAGGCCCCCGTCCGAGCCCCGTCTGTCTAGACAGACAGAGGGACGTGAGAGAGCAGGATCTGAGGCTGATTGACTGAGATGTAGTGAAATAGTGATCGAGGCAAAGGCTGGTGGTAAAGGAGGTCTGACTGCAGACACACTCGGGTCACCACCCCCAGCCTGCCTCGGGAGGGGGAAGGCACAGCACGGTTTTCCCATGTTCTGCCTTTGTCGTGTTAAAGGCTCTTCACTCTGTGCCTCTCCAGGTGGGGGGCATCCCATCATTTCCCGTTTCTCCAGGCGGAGGGGCCACCCGGGCCGTGGCTGATCTCCAAACCCCTGGCTTCGCCCCCATGGCCCATGCAGAGTCTCTGCACCGAGGTTCATGCCGGAGGCTTGCTGTTGCTTAATCTCGCTGTTGAAGTCTTAGCAGAAGCCCTCTTTACGAAGCGACGTTCAGGAGAGATTTCCAAGATGTGCAGCTCATCTGGCCCACGTTGCACCCTCCCCACGCCAGCCCACCCGAGAGCTGAGGGCCTGGGAAAGACGCATTCACACGTGTGGAGTCGCCGCGCTGAGTGGTGCCCGGGCCGAGGGACGCTGCAGGGACGACGCGCTCGGCGGACGGGGGGCGGTTGGTAAGGACAGGACGCGTCCCCCTCCACTGGGCAGCCCGCCAGCACTGCTTTGCTTCTAACCCATGAACTTGGAATCACAGGAGCGGTGGACACATCTAGCTCCGGCCACAGGAAGATTCCCGAGCTGCCCCCTCTGGCCGCCAGCCCCACTTGGTCTGTAGCTCGCAGGCCCTAGCGCCCTCCCTCCCCCAACTTCCTCTCTCCTGTTAAATTCATCTCTGCAAGCGGCCCCAGCCTTTCTTTCTTTGTTTTTTCTCCTTATCTTGGAATGCTTCTGTTTTAATTTTTAGCTTTGTGACTCGTTATCGTATGTTTTAAATTGTACTCCAGTTCTTTATGGACACGTTCATATCCCAGACGGGCAGGGGGTCCGCTGGTACAGAGAGTGACAACTAAGCCCCCCCGGCCCTGCCCGACCCTCACCCCCAGCAGGCAGTCGCAGGGCCAACCTGCACACGTATAAGCATAAAGGTGTGAACGAATTTTTATCATTTCGGTGTGCACCAAAACTAAAGTTTTCACCAGCTTCCCAGCTGGTTATTTCGTTCTCATTCTCGTGCACTTGCCGATAAGACCTTAGAGGTCTTGCTGAAAAGAGCTGTGAGTGTTCTGTAAAAGCACACACATGCCCACAAAATTGCTTTCCTAGTGTGCAGAAGTGGACTGCATCTTTTCTGCCTGAACGGTTACCAGACAGCTCAGATTCAACATCCAGAAAGAGAGCAGAAGCCGTGGAGCCCACTGCAGGGGAGGTGGGTCCCAGAGAGCCCAGCCAGAGGAGGGGACCCCGGCTGCGGCCTGTCCCCCTCGGCCCGCTAGGATCTGTGGGCCGCAGGGAGGGTGCTGTGGGAGGGAAGCTAGGATTTACGCAGTAAGAGGGTGAAGCTTCACATGGACACAGATGCCAGGGGCAGGGTCTGCACCAGCGGCACGAGGAAGGAGCGGACGGGCTGCCCCAACCCCGACACCCACTCCCCCAGGCAGCAGGCGCTCCGGGTGCAGCAAGCATCCGAGTCTGAACACACCAAGACCTCGGATGACAGCGACCTCGCGGACTCTTGATGAAACGATCCCCCGAGTCCCCGCTGACCACGGACATGAGCACCCCGTCTCCATGGCAGCCACTGACCAATCGTCATCCCACTCAGCGCTGGCTCACCCTCCCCGTTGAAAAGGGAGATGTTTGCCACGGGGCTGCTGCCATCGCCGCCCCCCGGGGCATCGCTGCCTCTGCGAGGCCAGAGCCACCGGGCCGCGGGGGAGCTCAGCCAGCTGACAAAGCGGCCAGGACGCCGCGCGGCTTCAACTCGTCACCTCCTTTCTCTTCTCCTCACTTTTCCGATCCAAAAGTTTCACTGCTTCTGGGATCCCATGTGACTGAGAGGGCGCGCGGACGAATTCCTAAGCCCATAACTTAAGCTCCTCAAAAGCTACTGTTTTCACTCATCGTTACAAAATTGTTTTAAACATTAATTAAAGCTTGAAAAAAAGAAAACAAATCACCTAGAACCCACACTTTCAGCGATTTCAACAACGGGCACAGAAGGAACAAGAAGGGGCCGGAGCGGCTCAGCGGGAGCCCTGCCCTGCGGCAGCCGGTGCTGGACGGGCCACAAATCCAAACTATTATGTAAAATCTCCCACTTTTTAAATATTGGCTCATAGTATTTTTTTAAACACCAAGCCCTCTAAATTATATACCAGCTTTGGTATATAATTTTGCATCCACACGAAGCGTGAACAGAAGAAATCGGGGAGCCTACATATTTTTGCAATTTCATTTATTTACTTATTTTTTAATGAAAGCTTCTTTCTTTCTTTCTTTTTCTTTCTTTCTTTCTTTCTTTCTTTTTGGCTGTGTTGGGTCTTCGTCTCTGTGCGAGGGCTTTCTCTAGTTGCGGCGAGCGGAGGCCACTCTTCATCGCGGTGCGCGGGCCTCTCACTATCGGGGCCTCTCTTGTTGCGGAGCACAGGCTCCGGACGCGCAGGCTCAGTAGTTGTGGCTCACGGGCCTAGTTGCTCTGAGGCATGCGGGATCTTCCCAGACCAGGGCTCGAACCCGTGTCCCCTGCATTGGCAGGCAGATTCTCAACCGCTGTGCCACCAGGGAAGCCCACATATTTTTGCAATTTTAATAATCAGAACATATTTGAAGAAATAGTCTCCATAATATGAACGGGTCTTAGACCTCTGAACTTATTAAGAGGACATTGAAATAATGATGTATCTAAAGAAAAGATGGGGGTGAATCTCCTCATCATACATTTCCACCAGGAAAACACCATTGTCTCATGCATATAATTTAGAACTCATCTTTACCATGAGACGTCTACTTGCAGCATAAGTGCACATCGATGGAGGATGGAATTGAGACCATCCTTGGACAAACAATGAAGTCACGATGACAACACAGGCCAGGACTCCTGGGGCCCACATAGCTGGAAGAACAGCTTTGAAGGAGTAGTCAATTATAAGGAAAAAAGTCCCTTTTCAATGCTGCAGCTGAAGGAAGTAAGCTGTAGCTCATGCCATAAGCGAATATCACCGCGCAGTGTCGCCAAGAGATGTCCGTCTTGACAGCGAGGGGTGGAGATGGCCGTGCCGAGCACAGACCGCAGCGGGTGTGGCCGCGACTTGGAGCCGGGGGTTAGTTTATTCACAGGTCGAGCTCACTCAGGTGCTGGAGTTTATCTGTTCCTGACTCCGTGGCATCTTAGACCCTGGGCATATGGAGACAAGCAGAATTGGTGTGGGCCTCACCCCCATAGAGCACGTGGCCTGATGGAAGCTGTGAAATAAACCCAGTGTCCGAACACCTACACAATTGTAAAGAAGTGATGAGTGCCGCACAGGCACTGGGCAGCCCATGGAAATGCCGTGGGTCCTGCCTGAAAATATATGGGAAAAACCCAGACAACCAACCACAGGGGCTGTGACCAGCACCCAATTCGCAGCCCAGGACTCTTGCCTGAGGCTGTTAAGGCATAAAGGTCCTTCAGGGGAAAACCTGAAAGCTGAAGGTGGAAGCACCATATGACTATTGAGACAGAGTTAGGACGCCCCAAACAGATCACATCAAAGGAAGGTCATTTGTTACAGCACTGACCTTGCACACGGGGCCACGCTCACCGTCGTAAAAGGTGGGGGGGGTTTTTTTTTTTTTTTTTTTTTTTTTTGGCTGCATTGGGTCTTCGTTGCTGCGCATGGGCTTTCTCTGGCTGCAGCGAGCAGGGGATACTCTTCGTTGTGGTGCGCGGGCTTCTCATGGCGGTGGCTTCTCTTGTTGCGGAGCACGGGCTCTAGGCACACAGGCTTCAGTAGTTGTGGCACACGGGCTTAGTTGTTCTGCGGCATGTGGGATCCTCCCGGACCAGGGCTCGAACCCGTGTCCCCTGCATCGGCAGGAGGATTCTTAACCACTGAGCCACCAGGGAAGCCCTGGACGGGATTTTGTAATTGACCCTGGAGACCGTCCCCCATCCCCAGGATGAGGAAGCCTCCGTCCACCGCCAGACGATGTTTTGAGGTACCTGGCTTCCATCCTGAGCTTACGATCTACCGTCACCAAAAATGACTTGCTATTGAGGCAGACAACCTGTAAAACAGGAGCTGAATAAAGATGTGTTTTGATTCCTGCCGTGCAGGCTTGAGTAAGGGATGACGTGCTAGAGAGTGTGAAGCCGGCAGAGCCTCCTCAGGCCGACTCCAGCCGCGGCGTCCTCTCTGGATTCCCCTCGGCCTGCTTTACGGATGGAGGTGAGAGTCAGGCTGTGTGACGCTCACGTCAACTCCGATCGGTAAACAGGACTCTGGCTCTGTTCCCTCCCTAGGCAGTTCCAGTGCCAATCACAATATGGTTCTAGCAAAGGTGTCAGAAAATATGCAGGTTAGTGCTTCTTAGAGTTTCTTCTCAAGACCCGCGGTCCAACCACTGCAGTCGCGGGAAAGCCCAGGCCGAGCCTGTCGACGCTGATGGCCAGCAAGTCCCTCCACGAGGCCGTAGACGTGCCGGGAGGTGGTAAACACGGACCTTAAAGACCACAGCCTGGGTGCTCTTCATCCTCCTCAGCATGAGAAGAGGAAACAGGTTGTTGTGCAGATTAAATAAGGGGATTCAGGTCGAGTGGTGCAAACAGTTCCAGGCACACAGTATATGCTCAGAAAGCTCTGCCCGGCGCATAACTCCCTGCTTCCTGTTGGCTGGCAAGTCCTGAACTTTTCTGGCCTTTCCTCATCAAAGCTAAGGGAGGGGGTCAGGCGGTCCCTGAATGTCTTCCTGGCTCTAAACCTCTAGAACTAGGGGACAAGAGCCTGTCTCAAGGGCTTCCAGACAGAAACCGCTTCTGAGGTTATAGGGCCCACGTAAAGATCTCAATTTCCAGCACAAAATAGGGAGTGTGGCTCCACCGGCCTCGTCTGGTGCCAAGATCTGGTGCAACCCCGAGGCTAGTGTGGGATCATAAGTACCTTGGCCAATGCAGGTGACAGGAAGCACCCCCAGTCCTACACTCAACAGGATGAAAAGTGAGTAACTCCTAAGTTGTCACATCTGTGTAGGTAACAGTTTTTATCTTTGCAGTAGTTACCACTGTCAAACACCTGTATGTGCTAAATACCATAGCCGATGCTGCATAACATTTTCTTTAATCTTCTCAATAACTCTTCAGGTAGACTTGTATTGATCGGAAACAAGGCTCAGAGTGGGCAAGCAACTCGCCCGAGGACACAGGGCTATGACCTCCACGCTCAGTGGTATGGCTGGAATTACGCCCAAGTCTCTGGGGCTGCAAAAGCCCCTCTCTTTTCCCATCTCATGCCCCAGACACTTGTTAAATGTTTTCACAGGAGGGACTTTCACTAATGTGCATGAAACAGCAGCTCCTCGACCACAGCCATTGGCGACCCCAGGCAGCAGGTGCAGGGAGGGGGGACACTGTGGGCAGTGGTCTGCTCAGAGCGGGTCACAGAGCGGCAGCAGGGCTCAGCTGGGACGCGAGGCCCTCTAGGGGGTCATCGCCCTCAGCGGTAAACAGAGAGGCCTAGGATGCTGGCTGCATAGGGAGAACAGCCACATCGCAAATTCCTTCCCCCCGTGGCTTCTCATGGCTGGAAAGACAAGCCTGCCGGTGTCATCCACCCCCTACGCGAAAGGAGCCCCGAGCCCTGGAGGATGGACCACCCGGGAGAAGCCTAATCAGGATCAGGCTTCCCAGCACCGAGGAGGACCAGACGCTCCACGATGAGAAAGATTCCACCGTGAAGGGCTTTCCAGACGCCCCCACGGCCCGAGCAGAAGCCACGCCACCACGGGAGCTGGGAGAGGCACTCTAGGGATGCCCACCCGCCTGCCCCCCCAGCGGGCCTTGTCCTCCTGCCTCAAAACCTGCTTCCCTTCCCATCCCCCCTCAAGCCCCGCATCACCCTTCCTCAACCCCCCGGTCCGGGTCGCCGTGCACTCTGCCACCGACACCTCAGGACGCGCGGAACACGGGCTGTGTGTGTAGCAGACCCTGCTTCCACCCAGGGGCAGTGTCAACAGCTGGTTTTCACAGATGAGCTGAGTGAGGCTCAGGGGTTCCTGACTTGCCCGTGGCCACAGAGCAGGTGACTGCGGAATCGGGCTTCCAGGCCATGCCAGGGGGCCCCACCTGGCTGGAGAATAGATATAAACCTAGGACAAGCTCAGTGATGGAAAGGACCGTCCTAAAGCAAAGATGTGCTCACGCGTGGCCCTGAGCTTCTCGGAAGTTCCCATGAGGCCAGGCACCCAGCAGCAGATAGGATTTGGGGACCAGCGGCCGTAGGGCCATTTGAAGGGTTTGCTTTCGGAAGAGGGTCTGATCTCTTCCCCACGCCCGCCAGCTTCATGACTCGGCAGGTCACACTGAGCCTCAGTTTCCTCGTCTTCAAAATTAGCACGATCATCGCTCCTTTGGGGGTGTTTGTGTGTATTATATAATTCATGTGAAAACATCCATTGCAGAGCCAGGCAGCTGGCGTGAAATAGACGCCCACTGAAAAGGCGTTCATTAAGAGCATTATTGAGATCATTCACCTACCACTCGAAGTGCACAACCCAGTAGCTTTTAGGATATTCACAGAGTTGTGCAACCATCACCACAATAGACTTTAGAGCACTATCATCACCCCCAAACAGAACCTCTGTACCCCTCAGCCCTCACTCCCATTCTGTCCCAACGTGCCTACCCCAGCCCGAGGCAACCACTAATCCACTTCCTATCTCTGGGTTTGTCTAGTCTGGACCATTTCCTGAAAATGGGATCGTACAATATATGTCTTCTTTCACTTAGCATTGTGTTTTCAAGATTCATCCACGTTGTCTCAGTGCCTTTGTTTTATTGTTGAATCATTTCACTTTATGAACGTACTATATATTATTTATCCATCCATGATTTGTTGGGTATTTGGGTTATTCCCATTTATTGGCTATTATGAACAATGCTGCTATGAATATTCACAGATAAGATTTTGTGTGGACAGATATTTTCCTTTCTTTTGTGTACATACCTAGGAGTGGAATGTCTGCAACATATGGTCACTATGTTTAAGCTTTTGAGGAACCACCAAAAGGTTTTCAAAAGAGGCTGCTCCACTTTACATTCTCACCAGAGATATATGTGTTGCAATTTCTCTACATCCCTGTCAAGACTTGTCACTGTTTGTCTTTTCATGTATAGCCATCCTTCTGGATGCGAAGTGATACCTCACTGGGGTTTTTTGTTTTTTTTTTTTGGTTTTCTGGGGTTTTTTTGCGGTACACGGGCCTCTCACTGCTGTGGCCTCTCCCGTTGTGGAGCACAGGCTCCGGACGCGCAGGCTCAGCGGCCATGGCTCACGGGCCCAG
>NW_006779033.1:2339618-2340206 GCF_000442215.2 Lipotes vexillifer | reverse complement strand
TGTCCCCTGCATCGGCAGGCGGACTCTCAACCACTGCGCCACCAGGGAAGCCCTCATTGTGCTTGTTATTTGCATTTTTCTGATGGCTGATGATGTTGAGCATCTTCTCGTGTGCTTATTGTTCGTTTGTACATCTTCTTTGAGAGCCGTCCTTTCTGATCCTTTGTCCAGTTTTAAGCATCTTTTTATTATTAACTTGCTCTTTATTTCGGCTATAAGATCCTCATCAGATACACGGTTTCAAAATGTTTTCTCCTATTCTGTGGGTTTTGCCTTTCCACTTTCTTAGAGGTATCATTTGCAGCACAAATGTTTTTAATTTTCATGAAGTCCAACTCACCAATTTTATCTCTTCTCACTTGTGCTGTGTGTGCTGTATCTAAGAAGGGTTTGCCTAACTCTAAAATCACAAGATTTACACCTATGTTTTCTTCTAAGGGTTTTATAGTTTTAGTCTTATATTTAGGTCTTTGGTTCATTTTTAGTTCATTTTTTATACGGTGTGAAGTATGAAGGGGTCCAGCCTTCATCCTTCTGCACAATTTGATAGAAAGACCACTCTTTCTCTAATTGAGTTGCCTTGGCGAT
>NW_006779033.1:2336259-2339588 GCF_000442215.2 Lipotes vexillifer | reverse complement strand
TTTCCCTCATTGAGTTGCCTTGGCGCTCACTCTTGTCAACAATCAACTGTGACCATAAATGTTGGTCTGATTTATAGATCTTGAACGCTGTTTCATTGGCCTATATGTTTGTCCTTATGCCAGCACCACACTGCCCGATAGTTATAACTTTGTAGTAAATTTGAAATCAGAAAGTATGAATTCTCCAACTTTGTTCTTCTTTTTCAAGAATGTTTGACCACCCTGAGTCAGTCCTTGCATTTCCATATGAGTTTTACCATCATCAGCTTGTCAATTTCTGTAACAAAGCCAGCTGCAGTTTTGATAGGGATGCATTTAATCTGCAGATCAATTTGGGTAGTATTGCCATCTTATCAATATTAAATCTTCTAATCCATAAACGTGGGATGTCTTTCCATTGACTTAGGTCTTCCTCCATCTCTTTTACCCGTGCTTTGTGGTTTTCAGAGGATAAGTCTTACATTCTTTTGTTAAATTTATTCCTAACTTCTTTTGGATATGAAAATCTGGATTCTTGTCAATGAAATTGTTTTATTAATCTCATTTTCCGATTATTAATTTCTAGTGCATAGAAATATAATTGATTTTGCCTGTTGCTCTTGTACCCTGCAATCTTGCTTGAATTTCAACGGAAAGAAAGGCCAAAGGAAAGTAGATTATGATACCAGGAGGCTGAGGGGCAACTCTATTTTTTATCGAAGACAGAAGGGCTACTGGGAGAAATCACTCAACTTCCTGCACCGAGGCAGCCCTGCTTCCGCAGAAGAGTTAGGAAATGTGTTTGCTTGTTTATTCATTAAACAGGTATTTACTGAGGACCTCCTATGAGCCAGTCTGCCTGGGTTTAAATGCCAGGTCTGCCACTGGGCAGGACTCACCTGCCCACGGCTCAGCTCCCCTCCTATAAGATGTGGGGAATAGCTCCTGGAATAATGGTGAGATCTTTGTGAGGGTAAACGAAGGCCCTAGACAGTGCCTGCCTTTGCAGACCTTAGCTCGTATTGTTATTACGCCCAGACACTAGACTCAAAAGTGAACAAAGACAACATTCCTGCACTCACGGAGCTTGTATTTTAACAGCAGGGATGGGTGAGCAGGAAGGGAAACAGACAAAGAGACAGAGCAACAAAGATGCCCAGTGGCGACAAAAACAGTAAAGCTCGGGGAGACGGGGAGACGCCTCAGCTGGGCAGGTTGGACTTCCCAGGTGGAGGGGCGCAGCAGTAGGGACCTGGAGAGGGCGAGGGGGCCAGCCCAGAGCAGGACCCTCCAGAGGACGGGACAGTCAGTGCAAAGCCCTTGAGCAGAGACGGGATGCCATGGGGCGGGGTCTGAGGTGTCCTGGGTGCAGAGGTGGGACAGGGAACAGCCGGGCCAGGGCGAAGGCATGAGGGAGTGCGGCCAAGGGCCCCATGGGGCGGGGAGGAAGTCCACCTTCTCACACAGGGCTCCCCACTAGGGAGACGGGCCGGCCATCTCGCTGGGTGGTGGACCACAGCGAAAGGACGGCAGCTGTGCCGTGCTTCCCACAGCCCTGGAGATGGCCCAGCCCTGGCTCCTAAGGCTGTGCTGGCAGGTGGCCGGCCAGGCAGGCCTAAGGCCGCACTCAGGCCTGGTGCCCTGTGCTGGGCCCCTCCTCGCCAGCTCTCGTGACAGGTCTGTCTAAGCCAAGGCTTCCTTCCGGGGTGGCAGGAGCAGTCGGGTGGGTCCCGGAGGCCTCGTTTTCAACTCTGAACAGCATCACTTGTGCCGCAATCCATCCGTCATCACAGCAAACCCCGGGGCCGGCCGGAGCGAGGATGGGGGTGAGGAGAGGCGTCTCTGCAAGAGTGTCAGGCATCAGAGGAGGCTGATGGGACCACTGCTCCTGAAAGCAGACGCAGGTCCGCCCACCTCTTCACCTCGAGACCAGTAAGGATGTGCACCTTCTCCGGGGACTTCTTTTCAGCCTTTCCCGGTTCAAGGAGGCGCCTTGGCAGGGGCTCCTTGAAGAACCAGCGTTTTCCTAAACCCGGTCTTTCCTTTTGAGGATCTGACATCTTGCATATTCTGCTCTTTTCCCCCTGAGCCTGGTGACCTGGGCGGTGGCATCGAGTGATTCTGAATGTTTGGGCTGAAGCGCGGAAAGGCCCTCACTGCAGGCGGGCATCAAGGCCAAGTGATTTCTGGAAGGTTCTGTGCTGAGACCTGGCCTGGTGCTGACCACCGTCCAGCGCTAGTGCCCGCAGGCAGTGGGGTTCCATTTAATCAGTAGATTCCAAATTAGAATATGGAGGTCAGGGCTAGAATTTTAATTTAGAGACTGAAATTAGGCTCTAAATTAGTGGTTGAGGATGTAGGCTCGAGTCTGACCGCTGGGCTCGAGTCCCGGTTCTGACACCACCACCGCCGTGTGACCTGAGGACAGAACTGAACCTCGCTGGGCCTCTGTGCTCTCGCCTGTGAGACGGGTCTGTAACAGTGCCTGCTTTATGGGTGTTTGCACAGGTTAATGACTCGATACGAGGTAAAGCATTGGAACATGTGTGCACACAGCTACACCAGTGCCGGCCGTGACCGTGAACAGTCCTAAAAGGGCAAACGAGCTTCTAGGTCAGACCGTAAGCTTGGGCAGCCACACTCGGAGATGGTGAATCGGGGTGAGGGGCACAGGGAAGGCATCTGGGCGGTAATAGCCGGACCCAGGCCCATCGCATCTGGGGCGACAAGGGGCAGAACAAAGAGAGTGGAATGGATCACACAGGACAGTGGTGAGCCACGTTTGTTTGCTTAGAGTCTTCAAAACCCTCTTAGAACATCATCGCCATTAGTGAAGAGGAGACAAAAGAAAGGATGGAGGCGGATCCCAGTTGAAATGTCCGTTTCCTGGGCGTCTTCCCTTCCCTACAGGATGGCCGTGTGCGAGCTGCTGCCTTTGTCAAGTGTAGGAGACACACGCGTGCGTCACACCGTTAGGGACCCTATAGCCACTGACCTTGTGTGCCCAGGGAAGAGCAGGTGGTGTGTGACCCGAAAGCTTCAAAGCTAAACGAGTTGACCTGGGTTAACCCACCTCATTCTGCAGCCTCATTACCTGCTCCACTCCTTTTTATAAGGAAACAAACAAAAAAACTCACATAGTTTTAATTGTACACAAGTCATTGTTATTTTTAGGACTATGTTTCTTCAAATTGCTGTAGACATAAGATCAGCTTTCCTCTTTTGGGTCAAAACACTGGTTCTATTACAGTTAAAGCAAAATAGAGGGGCTTCCCTGGTGGCGCAGTGGTTGGGGGTCCGCCTGCCGATGCAGGGGACACGGGTTTGTGCCCCGGTCCGGGAAGATCCCA
>NW_006779033.1:2324929-2336186 GCF_000442215.2 Lipotes vexillifer | reverse complement strand
CAAAAAAAAAAAAAAAGCAAAATAGAGGTCTTTTGTGTGGGAATGAGATAAACCCACTGTGTTTCTTCCAGCCGGGTCCGCTCTTCAGAGCACGTTCATCTGAAGTCCTGCTGTCTCTGACTTAACTGTTCAACGTGTCTCTACCTTTTAAACAGCTACGGAACAGATCTGTGGAAAACGGGCTGGAATCACCCACCCCTGTGCACAGGCGTCCTCGGGGGGCAGGGGGGCCACGATGGGGAGCTTTTCTCTGCCCACGTGACCAAGACCCACGGCCCTTGCTTGCATCAACCGCAGAAAGTACGAGTGGCTGTGGTTCTTTGCATGGAACCCACCTCAAAGGGATTCTCTGCTCCTGGGACAGCGGGCAGCGCGCCTCTGGCCCCGACCTGTCCCCACATGGCCCTTCCTCTGAGAACCCGCCAAGAGACAGCCCTGACCACTCTAGTGAAGAACGTTCCGGAAACTGTGGAGACCGGACGACCTGTGCATTTGTCTCCCGCCAGAGTCATTCATTTCAGGACTTTGGGAATTGACGACTGTGTCCCCAAATCCAGCCCCACCTGGTGCTCAGGGACAGCCGTGCCCTGCGCTCTGGGGATACCGATAGAATGTTACCTACGTTCTGTCACCAAAACTCTGCACACGCGACTTCAGGTCAACCTCACCTCACCTCTGTCCGCTCAAAGCGCAGAGTTTCGGCAGGTCTCAGCCTGCACGATGGGTGAGAGGAAGGGCCAGGACTCCAAGGCCTTGGAGCGTTTAGGAAACTTTGGGGATAAGAGCGTTTCAGATCCCCTGCGGGTAAAGGGGCGGCCTGTTGTGGAGAGATGCTGCGCCCGCCTCCAGCACCTTCAAGAGCAGAGGCAGCTGCCCGGCCCCGCTGGACGGTGCCCTCTCCGCCCGTCTCCACCGGAGCCCAGGGGCACGGGCTCAGGCCGCCCTTCAGGAGAGAAATCCCGAGAAACCGAGGCCAGGGCTGCATATCCAAGAAAAAATTCCTACTCGCCTGTGTGTGGTCACACACAGGTCACGGCATCACCTGTTCTATATGCTGCACAGATAGGAGAAGACGTCCTTTAAAATGACAGATTTGAACTTGGAACTTAAGAAGGGCACTATTATACCCCGACTTCCCACTATCCTTGTGGACAAAGCCAGCAGAGTTTATGCCAGCATGCCTATTTTAATGACGCATCATAATGTTATTTTAAATAATTTAAATTTTATTTTAAATAATGTGTTGCTTGATGTCTTCTCTGGGTGCTCATATACGAAGAATCAGACGCCGAGGTAGAGTCCGCTGAGAGCGAGGGCAATGTGCAAGGAAGGGCCCTGCCAGGCACACTGCAGGGACGCCCCCTCTGGACACGCCGTCCGCCCCGTGAGGGGCTTCCTGAATCCCAAGGAGAGCAGCTGGGATCATTCCAGAAACATCTATCATTCCAGAAATGCGATTTCTTCCCCACAGAATTATTGTAGTGAGGGAAGAAAACAAACCTTAAGTAGAAAATTCAGAGCATGGCTTTTTTAATAATATAGACGAACTACCATCTATATCAATCTTCCGTGACGCACATTTGGTACCTATAGTAAAATTTAAGAAATGGACATTCGGGATAAACCTCTGCATCATACACCGTGGACACTGGGGGGCCTGGGAGTTGCCTATTGCGTTCGAGCCCCGCTCTGCTGCCTGCAGGTCCGAGACCACCCGCCCTAACCCGCCGGACTCTCTCCTGCTCATCCGAAGACCTGCAGCTCTCATCCTCAGGCACCATCTCGCTAGACAACCAAGAAGACAACATCCTGGAGCTGTTCCTTTCACACACCTCCTCTGCTTTCAAGGATAATCCTAAGCAACTCTGCAATGTTTTCCCAACAAGAAAAAGTTAGTGTAGTTTTATCTTAAATGACCATCTCGGAAAGAGGAAAGTAGAAGGCAAATTGACTAAAAGAAAAAATCTGCAAACTGTCTGGAAACTAGGAGGCGGGTATCCTGCTAGAAACACCCATCAGTAGTTCTGAGTGAGGCGCTGTTAGGAAATTAACTCTTTACGTTAGGTTATAGGTGTGCGCGCCCAGCAGCGCTTTAAATATGACCTGAACAAGCGTTAGGGGGCGTGTGGAGAAGTGGGAACCCTTGCGTGTTGCCTGGGGGAATGTAAAATTGTGCAGCTGCTGTGGAGAACCGCATAGTGGTTCCTCAAAAAGCTAAAAGCAGAATTACCATATGATCCAGGAATTCCACTTCTGGGTATCTAACCAAAAGAATTGAAAGCAGAATCTCAAAGATATTTGCACACCCATGTTCACGGCAGCATTATTCACAACAGCCAAAAGGTGGAAACAACCAAACGTCCATCCACAGATGACGGATAAACAAAAGCTGGTCTCTCCACACAGTGGAATATTATTCAGCCTTAAACAGAAGGAAATTCTGACACAGGCCACAATATGGATAAACCTTGAAGACACTGTGCCCAGTGAAATAAGCCAGACACAAAAACCAGGCACTGTATGATTCCACTCATATGAGTCGTCAGATTCACAGACACAGAGTGTAGAGAGGAGGCCGGCGGGGGGTGGGGGTGGGGGCTAGAGTTTAGTGGGGACAGAGCTTCAGTCTGGGGAGATCGGGAGGTCCTGGAAGAGGGTGAGGGGTGGGTAGCACAGCACTGTGAATGCACTGAGTGCCACAGCACTGCAGACTCGAAAATGGTGATGTTCAATTTTATGTTTTACCACAATAAAAAATGGGGGAAAGAAAGATGATCTGTACTGCAGGAGAGGGAATGGCCCCCTTCTCGGCCCTGTAGTTCTCAACTCCTGCTTGGCCCTGAGGACGACCCTCTGTGCTGTCGGGGGGCTGGCCCTCAGCCACGGGGGACGGGGTGCAGCTCTCGACACCAGGGCAAAGCCTCCTTTCCCTCCCCATCACTCGGGGGTTACTTCCAGGAGGGCAGACAGACAAGATTAGCCTCAGAAACAAAACAGATGAGACACTGAGAAAATGGTAGGAACACACACTCTGCAAACAACTGGATTCAAGAATGTGTGCAGTGTAAACACGGGAAGAAAGCCATCTGCCTGCTGGAAACCGGGGCTGGAGGATGGAGGACACAGCCTCCCCGTTTCACCGACAAGCTTGGGCGAGGGGAGACGTAGTTGACAGGTAACAGCGTGTGAGTTTGGGGGCATGGCGTGTTGACCCAATACACTTGCGTGTTGTGAAATGCAGGTTGTCACATAATTGCCATTGCTTTTCTGTGGCGAGAACATTTATCATCTACTCTGTTAGCAACGTTCAAGTATGTGATACAATACGATTAACTATAATCACCATGCTGTACGTTAGAGCCCTAGAAATGATTCATCTTATGACTGGGATCTCCCTTTTTAAAATTGTTCTTAGGGTTTTCGGACCAAGAGGTTTCCTTTTGTGGCACAACAGCGCCATCTCATGGACGAAGCTCATATGACACAAGGTTTCCTAAAAGCCGCCGCCCAGACAGCTGGACTCTCAGGGCGGGCAGAGAGGACGATGCTATTTTTACAGGTCAAATAGGTGGGGCACAGATCAGAATCTCACGTTGCCTCCACTTTGCTCTTAAGATTTAAAAGTCTTTTTGGCACTTGAATTCGAGATGAGAGCCTGATCGCTAGCTCACTTTCCCACTGAAAACCCTCACAGAAGAACATGCCACAAAAACGTGCAATCCTGTTCGTTGGGAAAAGCAAAGGGAACCTTACCATAGCCGTCAGGATGAAACTCTGCAAAGAAAAATACCCCTTCCATCCTCATCACCCTTACACGTCAGATCTGAGCTCTCTCATTCCCCAATTTTAAATTTTATTAGGACGTGTCCCATAATCTCTGCTGTTGCTTTTCTGTGCTGTATTTTTAAATAAATGTGTGAAAATTTATTTTGGACATGTGGAGTATCTTGGATGTGTTTGTCAAGGCTTAAATGGGGGAGTATTTGTTAATAAACATTGTTTATATTTAAGGTTTACAACATAATGGTTTGAAATCCATGTACACAGTGGAGCTAACTACAGTCAAGCGGACTACCCCTCTCCTCAGAGTTGCCATGTGTGTGAGTGTGTGTGTGTGAGATGAGAGCCACTGACATCCACTCGCTCCTAGTACTTCCGCGATCAGTGCCGTGTTATTAAGTTCAGTCGTCACCCTGCACGCACGTTGGGTCTCTACTCAATCACCCGACAGTCGGCAACGTTGTGCCCTTTGACCCCATTTCCCCTCCTCCTCCCCGCCCCTGGCTCCTACCTTCTGCTTCTGTGAGTTGACTATTTCCGATTCCACCGGGAGTTAGGTTGTGCGGTACTTGTGTCTGGCTCACTTTACTTCATAATGTCTTCCAGGTTCATCCACGTTGTTGCAAATCACAGGATTTCCCTCTTTAAAAAAAAAACTAGAGACATAGATATAGGTATAGATATAGCTATAGATATAGGTATAGATATAGATATAGATATAGGTAGAGATATAGGTAAAGATATAGGTATAGATATAGATATAGTTATAGGTATAGATATAGGTATAGATATAGATATAGGTATAGTTATAGGTAGAGATAGATATAGGTAGAGATATAGGTAGAGATATAGATATAGATGGTATAGGTATAGGTATAGGTATAGCTATAGACATAGATATAGGTATAGATATAGATATAGCTATAGCTATAGTTATAGGTATAGATATAGCTATAGGTATAGGTATAGATACAGATATAGGTATAGATGTAGGTATAGATATAGATATAGGTATAGCTATAGTTATAGGTATAGATATAGGTATAGTTATAGGTATAGGTATAGGTATAGATATAGATATAGGTATAGGTATAGATATACATATAGGTATAGATATAGGTATAGGTATAAATATACATATAGGTATAGATATAGGCATAGATATAGCTATAGATATAGGCATAGATATAGATATAGCTATAGATACAGATATATCATATTTTCTTTATTCATCCATCCATGGATGTACACCTAGGTTGTGTGCATGCTTTGTACATCATGCTGCAATGAACATAGGGATACAGATGTCTCCTCAAGACAGTGATTTCATTTCCTTCAGATACCAACAGTTCTTGAGGGTTCCCGTTTCTCCACGTCCCTGTCAACCCTTGTTATTTGTGGTTTTTGATGACGGCCATTCGACAGGTGTGAGGTGATACCTCATTGTGCTTTCGACTTGCGTTGGGGAAGGTAGGTTTTCATAGTGACTCTCAGTATTCATTTGACAAAGATTCTTGAGTCCCTGCTCTGTGCCAGCCATAAGCAAGCTTCTAGGGACACAACGACAATAGCCCAGGCGGAAACATCGTGTCCTGACTGGTCTTCCAGGACCTCGGAAGTGCGGGCTCCCGGTGGACGGGGCAGAATTCTCTGAGCTCCTGGAGGATGACTCAAGTCCTGGAATTTCTTCAGTGTTTCCCATATTCTTGCTGGTTCTGCATCCAGTCCTTCACTGCGTGGCTTTTTTGGGCTTAGAGAGCGAGTACAGGTTGGAAAGAATTTTATCGTTCCCGCCACTGTGGAGGCTGAACAGCAGAAGCTCGGGGTCTCCATGAGGCTCCCCGTGGAATCATCAACGCTCCCTCTTTGGGGATCGTCCCGTCAACGTACAAACACGCCGTCTCTTCTCTCGTTGAGAAAAAGGCAGGTCTCTCTCTTGACCCCATTTTCCTCGTCTCCTGTCCCAACCCTCAGCTCACCTCGAGCAGAATCCTCGGCTGAGCTTTGTTGCCTCTGTCTCCTTGCTCTCTGGACTCAGTCCAGTGGAACCCACCCCCCCACTCCAGTCCGTCCTCAGCAGCCCCTGACGGACCTGTCTCCCCCTCTCCGAACCCCTTCCTCGTGGCCTCCAGGACTCCACCCTGGGGTCTCCTCAGTGCATTCTTGTCTTCCTAACACCAGTGCCAGAGAGCATCCGGGCTTCCGCCCCCTCACCGGCCAGGGCTGTAAGCACAGTCTGTATGCTAATGACCCCCCCCCCCCCCCCCCCCCGGTCAAAAAGTGCTGTCCTAAACCCAAGTCCCACCTCACCGGAGGACCCCAGCCGCACTCCCCAGAGCCTGCTGCCCCAGAGCTGCCCCCAGGCTCTGCTCGCCAGCCCGACAGCGCTGGGTCCATGACCTCTTCTCTCTCTCACCCGCCACATCTCATCTATCAGAAAATTCTTTTGACTGTGTGTCTGCAAAATAGATCCAAACCCAAGCGCTTTTCCCCATCTCCACCTGGCCCCTGTGGCCTCTCACCGGATTCTCACCAGGACCCTCCTCCCGGTTGCCCTCCTTCGATTCTCAGCACAGCAGCCAGGTCACGTCACCTCCCCACCAAACCCCGCAAATCTCGAGTCCCTGCTTTGCCTACAAGGTCCGACGTGAGACCTCCCCCGACTTCACCTCTCTGACCTCAGCAGAGAAGGAAACAGGCCGTTTGTTCTAGGCTCACGAGATAAAACCACACTAATTACGCTAAAGCACTGCTTTTCCGAGGTTCTAAGAAAGCCCACAGACACGTCCCCCGCAGGTCCTCGGGCAGGGCTGCCCTGGGATGGATGACCTTCTTGGTGCCATGCTGACGTCAGCCTCCATGCCCCTCTTCCCTCCAGCATTTCCCAGAGAAATCAGCGCAGGGAGGCCGTCCCTCCATCACCCACGCCTCTCCGAGGTCAGAGCCCCGAAGCCCAGAGATGCTCCGCAGATTGCCTGTCGCCCCGCCCCCCCAGGGGATGTGTTGGGGGGGAGGGGACCAGCGACGGAGGCTGGAGGGGGAGGTGAGGAGAGGAGACGAGGCCCCCCCCCCCGGAGATTTAAGGTAAAACGTGTCAGCTGGTTATTCGATGGGATTGGAAGGTCTCCGAGGAAGTCCCGCGGAGGCGGGACCAGGGGACTCCCGACGAGGGACTCGGAGCCTCCACCCCTTCAGGTGCCCTACCCCACCCCCGGGCATCCCTGTCCCGGGCCCACCTGGCCACAGGCTGGAGCTGGCTCCCCTCGGCCCCCTTAACAACACCCACAGGTAGGACTTGGTGACCACGCTTTTGAGATCGGGGCAGCAGGGTCCGAGGCTCTAACCAACAGCGAGAAGCTGAGGGGATCAGGTTTAATAAGGCTCTGGGGTGACACGCCAGGCTGGACCCCGAGGGTCTGCTGGTGTGGATTCCCTCCATTTATAATCTTGAACATTCCCCAGCAGAGCCGGCCAGCCTCCAGGTGTGACACCCACACCATCATTCGGGGCCCCGGGATTACAAGGGCCTCTGCTATCGACACTGGAAAATTCTTCCAAGTTTTGTACACGGCGGCCTACGTTTTCATTTTGCACCGGGCCGCCACAGATGGTGCAGCGGGGCTGCCTTGCGGGGCGCTCCCCAGGGTTCATTCCTGTTAACTGGTGGTGTGAAAAAGCAGTGGTTTAGGAATCTCGAGTTCAACAAAGTTAGATAACTTCCTTTTCTGAACCACAACTTGTAGCAACAGTTTAGATCAGAAACTCCTATTTAGTTATCTTCCTGCCAATAGAAAAGCTCTATTTATCACCACCCAGATGTAAACGTACAGCCAGACCTTGGGGATGCTCTGGGGTTGGGTCCAAACCACCACTATGGAGTAAGTCACACGAATTTTCTGGTTTCCCAGAAAGTTATGAAAGTTCTGTTTACACTAGATTGTAGTCTATTAGGTGTGCAAAGGCATCATGTCTGAAGAAACAACATACTTAACTTTAACTTAAAAAATAATGTTCCTAGAAAAACGGCATCTATAGGCTTGCTCGCGGCAGGTTTGCCACAAACTTTCAATTTGTAAAAAACACAATATTTGCGAAGTGCAATAAAACGAGGTCTGTCTGTTCTGTAGATTAGTCTCTGTCCCCAAGATAATGCTTCTCGAGCACTGATATGCAGCGGATCCCTTGGTGGGGGAGTTCGTCTTGGTACCAATAGTTCAGGCCCAGACAAGGCATTTCTTGGGCAGCCCCGATGCTGCTGCTGGTCTGCAGACCACACTCTGAGTAACAAGGTTCTAAAATGCACCTGCGGGCAGGGGGCTTAGCCCTGAGGGTTAGTTCTGTCTCCAGTTTGTATGTTGCTTCATTATTTAGTGACAGGGTGATTCAGGAGAAAGGGAATCTCTCAGAGCCTCAGAATGCTTCAGGTACCGGTAACTTTTCCTACAACGACTTCAAGGATCGATGATTTCACTTACGATCATTTCAAAGCTGAGTCGTTTTGCAATAATTGTCTCATTTTAACAAGCACCTTGTGAGTGAGGCAAGGCGGACAGCATGACTCCAGTTTTACAGGTGAGGAAACGAAGCCTTAGGGGGTTGGCTGCCCTGCCCAGGGCTACAAGCAGGTGCCACGGCGAGGCCTGGACCGTCCTCCTTGGACTCGGGGCCTCTAGGACGTAGGCGCACGTGAACATGCCAGCGCCCCTTACGTACAGGGCTCCTGTCTTTACGTCAATCTTATTTACAAAGAGGTTTGCTTTACAGTGAAGTTTTAAGTTACTCTTCTTTTGTAATCACCGGATCCTTTTTCTTCCCTTTGAAAACTGTTCATTATTCTTTTTTTTATCAAAACGATAAATGTTCATTGTTTAAAGAATTCAAGCAAGACAGAAGAGTACAAAGAACTCGGTAAAATCTCACCTTGTCGGATGGGACCTCTGTTAACATTTTAAGGGCCATTCTTCCAGTCGCCTCCTTATGACCTGAGGGTGACCCGTTGGGGGAATGAAAGAGCAGGGGTTTCCTCTGGTCAAATAATTTTGAGAACCTTATGTATATTATATTCCCCACCTGAAGGTCACAGAGAACATTAGTATTTTAAAGGCTCACAAAACCGCGGCAGCAAAAAACGTTGGCATTACAAACAGGGCTGCAAGAAATATCCTGAATTAGACAGAATTTTTTCAGTTGTGTTATTATTTCCTAGGGGAACAAGGCATTCACATCGCCCCACCCAAAGGCTATGGGCGTTTGCACGCCCACAAATTGTTCATAGATTTCCCATTTTCCAAACGCTGCCACCAGCAGATTTTACCAATCCCTTTGCCCTTTGTTGACCTGATACACAAACAAAACTAACTATTGTCTTTATTTCTTCCTTTGATCACTAAGGAGGTTGAACATCTTCTCTTGTGTTCATTGGTTAATCTGTAAACTGCTTGTTCATGTTCTCTCCAAATTTTTATTTGGGTTTCTTTTATATTTTTTTTCTTTTTTGAGTTCTTTGCCTCACAAGAAAATTAATCTGTTACCATGTGACTTGCAAATGATTTCACCAATTTAGTTTTCAACATGCCTATTTTATTTCATTTTGCTTCCCAGTTGTTTTAGATTAGTACACACCATCACATACGTGGGTCTGGGGATTTCTGACATGCTTATTTGAAAGACCTCCCCCAACCAAGATTATAAAACTGTTCACCCCTGTTTTCTTGTAACATTTTATAATTTCTGTATTTCAGTTAAAGCCTCAATCCATCTGGACTTTATTTTCACGTGGGGACTGAGGGAAGCGTCTACCTCTACGTTTGTCTAAATCACTAGCTTGGAATCACACCTCATGTATCAGATAATTAATTTTTTACTCGAAGATAACATGATGTTCTTTAAAATTTATTTTATATCTGATGCTCAGTATCACTCACTTTTGGTGGATAGCTGCACGCGTTTTGAGAAATGTAGAGAGTTGTGTAAACAGCACCACAAGCAAGATACAGAACAGTCCCAACACCCCCCAAAGTCCTTCTCACTGCCCCTTTGGAGTCAAGCCGCACCCCGTCCTAACCCACGGCAGCCCACTGGCCTTCCCAGTCCCCGGCGCGTGGCCTCTCCCATGACGTCATGGGGGTAGGATGACGGTGTGGTCTGACTGTGGCCCCTTCTGCATCAGATCATCCTGGTGTGTCAGTAGTTCCCTGTTTCTATTGCTGAGCAGGATTCTATACATCTTGTTTATCCGTTTGCCGCTGAAGGACATGTGGAATGATCTGGGCTTCCAGTGATTATGAATAATGTTGTTACTATGGACTGAATGCTTGTGCCTCCCCCCACCCCCTGCAAATCGATCCTAACCTCCAATGTAATGGAATCAGGAGGTGATCAGGGAGGGAGGCTGGAGCCCCCAGGATGGGATCAGTGCCGTTAAAGAAGAGAGCCCTGAGAGCTCCCCTCTGCCACGTGCGGACAGAGAGAGAAAACAGGAAGCAGGCCCTCAGCAGACACTGGACCTGCTGGCAACGCGACCTTGGACGTCCAGCCTCCAGACTGTGAGAAGTGAATGTCTGTGGTATGAGGCCCCAGCCTGTGGTTTCTGTTACAGCAGCCCAGATGGACTGAAACAGTTGTCTGCAGGTTTCTGAGAAAACACACATTTTCATTTCTCCCAGTTAAACAACCAGGGTGGGAGCGCTGGGTCACGTGGTAGGTGCTTCTTACTCGATAAGAGGCTGCCTTGCTGTGTCTTCCAAAGGGGCTGCACAGGTATGCATTCCCACCAGCAGGATGAGTGTTCCAGGTGTCCTGAATTCTCATCAGCACTTTGCCTTCTTAATTTTGGTTTTTAATCCATTCTAATAGGTGCATAATGGTAACTCACTGCAGTTTTAACGGCTCTACTGGTTAATCATGTGTTTATTTGCCATCTGTGTATCTTCTTGGGTGAAATTCCCATTCCAACCTTGTGCCCAATTTTTACTAGGTTGTTTGTTTTCTTAGTTTTGAGTTGACTTGGCAACTTGACTTACTTGCTGCATTTCATATCTGTCTCTTTCTGGATCCTGTGTTCCAGTTCATTAATCTACCTGTCTGTTCCCAGGCCAGGACCACACAGCTTTATTACTATAACTGTTTTATTGCTGTAAGAATGCATTTCATTCATGTAAGACAAATCTTCCTTTATTATTCTTTTCAAAATATTCTCAGTTACCTTCAAATATTTATTGCCAGATTAACTTTAGAATAATTTTGCCACGTTCTCCCCAAATTCTGTTGAGGTGTTTACCTGAAATGATATTGAATTAAAGTCAATAATTTAGGAAAAATAACCCTTTGTGCTACTGTCTTCCATTCCAAGAAAAGACAAATCTTTCCCCTTAGTAAGATCTTCACTTGTGTCTGATGGCTCAGGGAATTTTTTTTTTTTTTTTTTCCCAGATATTTGTATTTAGTCTGTTTTCACATTCCGGCGGGCCAGAGGCCG
>NW_006779033.1:2312598-2324744 GCF_000442215.2 Lipotes vexillifer | reverse complement strand
TCAGCAGGACCAGAGTCAGGGGTAAAATCAGAAATGAAAACAGGACACGGGACACTTCTTGGCAGGGATCTGCTTCAGTCCCGACCTGGACAGGCTGGAGGCTGGGCCAAGACAATGCTGGTTTTTACATCTGTCCTATTTTAGCTATTTGTAAAACCTGCAGCATTAAATCTGAGGGTTAGAAAAGCAAACAGCCACAGGCAGAGTGAAGGCCCCATCTCTTCCTCCAGCCCATAACTCTCCCAGCGAATGAAAACGCCCTCAGTTCACGCTCCACCCGAGGGAGCGCTGACCTTTCCCGAGGCTTCCAGAGGAGCCCACGTGGCCACTGCGGCCCGCAGAGGCTCCTGCACGGGACACATTTGTGACACGTGAAGAATGCCACTTTCTTAGTTTTAGTCTAAACATAATCCCACACGATTCTTTTTCTCTTGAAAGGAGAAATTTAGCCTGATGTACAAAAGAATTCTTGTGGATACGGAGGCAATTCATGAGCCTGCCTGCCAAGTACCTGAACTCTCTCCCTCTTAGTGATCAGTTGGTCACAGCGATCAATGCCATTCCCAGATCTGGTGTTCCCAAATCTAACCTTCATTTCATTTTCGAGAAACACATTTCTATCATCTACGGTTTTAAAGGGAGAAAATAGCTCGTGTGCATCTGACTTCACGTCTCTCAATAAACTTTCAATAACACGAGTGTTCTCAGCTTCTGTGAAGGAGCTCGGTCCCAAATCACTTTGCTCCCTGGAACTTTCCCACCCTGCAGAACTCAAGTAGGTGTTTTCGTCATGACAGAGGCTCAGCGTCCTTATAAGAGACCCCGAATCTCAATGGCTTAAACAGAAAGAAGCCTATTTCTCTTTCCATGAAAGTCGGAGCTGGCTGGACAGTTCAGCTCCATGAAGCTGGGGGTAGAGGGGGTGGCGGGGCCGGGCTCCTGCCTTCCTGCCTCATCCGTCACGCTTCAGATGTGCCCCGTCTGTGCCTGGCCGTTAGGAGACAGGGAAGCGGACGGAGAGGCCAGGCCCCCTCCCTTTAACAGCGAGAATCAGAGACTGGACCTGCGCCTCCCACGCGTGGCCCTCTGACCCGTGTGTCAGTTATCTGTTGTCGCATAGCAAACCGCCCCAAGACGTAGTGGCTTAAAACAACAAACGTCTATCATTTCACAGTTTCTATGGGTCAGGAGTCTGGGCGCCTCCACCCCTCGGTCTCTCATGATGCTGCCGTTGAGCTGTCAGCTGGGACTGCAGCCTCATCCTAATGTGGGCGGGACAGGGTCCCTGCGGGCTGCTGTTTCCCACACAGGCCCCTCCAGAGGGCAGCTCCCACACGGCGGCTGCTTCCCTCAGAGCAAGTGGGCGAGAGGGCGACGGGGCCCCCAAGGTGGAAGACACGGTCTTCCAGCACCTGATCTTGGAAGTGAGGCTTCCTTTCTGTTCCAGCCCGAGGCAGAGCGCACATGGGGACAACCCAGCTTCCCAGATTCAGTTTTGCTTTCGCTCAGATAAAACAATGAATAAGAAAGACAGAAACCAGGGTTACACGGCAGCCACCACAGTGGGACTCAGTTCCGAGGCCAGACCCTAGCCGTGCGTGGGTCGGGTAACGTCACGTTTATTTAAGCATCTCTATGCCCAGCTCAGGGTTCCCCACCCACCCTAGAAAGAAGAGCGGAGCAGATCTAGAGGGGTGAACAGCAGCCTCTGCCCCCGTCAGCGTTAGGAGACGTTTCACAGGGATTTCATCAGGACGGCCAAGGTCATGCGGTGACTAAACCCCCGAGTCCCCACCACTGACTGAACGAGAGGTGAGACCTGGTGAGTGCGGAGCAGGTTTGGGCACATCCTCAGACACAGCCTCCCTGGGGAAGCTCGTCCTCCCCGGCTGCGTCATGTACCCCAACTCGTGCTGCACCGTCACAGCACCAGGGAAGGGACAGCAGAGGAGCACGGGTTGCCCCCCAAGGCTTCCGCTCGGAAGGGGCTCCCCATCCTAGCATGTCTGGCCAGCCAGGCTTCAAGGGGGCAGGAAAGCTCAGTGCCCTCTGAGCTCAGAAGGACAAGGCCCGCAGGATGGAAGATGTATCGGGGGCTCGAGCTGGCCTCGGAGCACAGAACAGTGCTCGGAGGCAGGGGGATGGCTTAGTGGCTGTGACGGCTCCAGACCTGGGCTCCCACCCCAGCCTGCACACGGTGCCAGGCATCCCAGGTTTGGACGGCAGACCGTTAACTCATTTGTGGCCAAGAGCAGTTTGGGGCTTAGCTCCGAGTCAACTCGTGAACTTGGAGCTCATTCCAACAGCAGGAAGTGTAAGGACCCCAGAAAAGTCACTGGCCCCTGGTTGTCCCAGGGCACCACCTCTCAGTCACTCAGTGCCCTGGTGACTTGTTAAATTACTTAGTCCCAAAACAGTTCACACAGCACACTCAATGTGAACGGCCCCAATGGGGAAGCCACACAAGCGTGAAAGGTCCGTATTTTCTCCCACAGCTGTTGTTTATTGCAGGGACCTATCGTTTTTTCTAAACGGGAGTCCTCACCCCAGGTTTCTGGTCCCCGATCACGGCATCTTTCATGGCTGCACGTGGCTTCAGCACAAGCTCCCTCCCAGCCCCAGGACCATCTGGTGAGGGATGCGGGTCCAGGCTGCTTGAACCCACCTCTTGCAGGTAATCCCCAAGCGCTCTGCGCAGGAGGACGGGCCTCCTCTCAGGATGGAGGCGTCTTCCCAGGCGGGACACCTGTGCCTCTGCAGTGGCTCTGAAGACTTCTCCACTTGGGGAGGGCATTTCTACTGTTGTAATGGATATAGGCCTCACAACCTCACGCCCTCGCACGACACAACTTTATCTCTCACTCACTTAAAACCTCGAATGTTGCGAGTAGCCAGCTCCAATCCACAGAGGTATTCAGAGACAGGACAACGGAGGGTCCACCATCGTCAACCATGCTTCCAGGTGTGCCGTCGGCACCTGCATCCCACCCACAAAGATGGCAAGAGAGAAAGCAGAGAAAGCGCACTGACGCTACCAGTCTGTTCGGGTGGCCGTATCTAAGCACCGCAGATGGGCAGCTTAAGCAACAGAAATGGACTTTATTATGGTTCTGGAGGCTGGAAGTCCAAGATCAAGGTGTCGGCAGGGCTGGTTTCCTCTGAGGTCTCTCTCCTTGGTGTGTAGATGGCCGTCTTCTCTCCGTGTCCTCATATAACCTTCCCCCTGCGCACATCTGTGTCCTAATTCCCCTTCTGATAAGGACACCAGTCCTATTAGGTTAGGGCCCACCCACATGTCCTCATTTTACCTTAATCACCTCTCTAAAGACTTTTTCCAAACACAGTCGCATTCTGAGGTCCTGGGCATTAGGACTTCAACTCACGAATTTGGGAGGACACGTTCAGCCCAGGACACATTCTGAATCGCATTAGATCACAGAGTCACTGCCAAAGTCGATGGCACGGCCCGCCCAAGGCAAGCTGGCTAGGAAGCACCCACGTCTGCAGCCACATCCACCAGGCATGGGGAGCAGGGTTGCAGGGGCTAGTGAGCCAGCTCTGCCTGGCAGGGATCCTTGCCTCGGGGTCTCTTTCTCCTAATTGCCCCAAACCATCATATTCAGATTGTCCAGAGCAGCGAATTAAAAGCCCCAGAGATTCTCATAGGACAAACACTAAAGTAAGTCAGCTCACTGCTACCTTTCTTTACTTTGTATTGTGATGAAGACCAGACACAGGTTCCCAGTGTTTTGCGAAACGTGCTTAATGTAGAATCTACCTTCAGAATTTTAGTTACACCCGGAGACGATCATTACTGTTCTCACTGTCATCACCTAAAGAGTAAACAGTGTAGCTAAGACAGACTTGGGGGAGCGGAGATGCAGAGGACCTCCCATGGACCCACACAGGGGCCGGGGAAGAATGTCCCAAATACCTGCCGTAATCCCAACCCTTACCTTCAACCCCACAAAAATGTCAGTCCTCCCAGAGTGCTGACTTTCCAGATGTCTGTGAAACTCCAGCTGGGGCCAGGATCAGCCCCGATGAACCGCAGCTTAAATGCCAGCTGATGGGGCTCAAATACCCATAAGCTTCTGTTCAAGCCAACAGCTAATTCACGGAGAATAAGCCTCAGCAAAATCATCAGGACACGTTTCAACGGCTGAGACGGGCTTCCTAACCGTCAGTCCATCCTGAACTTGGGTCATTAGATATTCCTGCCTGGGCCGTGAACTTCACAATCAGCCGTGAACCATAACACGGAACGACCTTGGCAAGAGAGGGGCATCCATCAGAACAAATGATCACCTGCCCCCACAGGAGCCTTTAATGAACTCCGAGGGCTGTTTTATCTTCAGGCCTCAGGATCTCATGCAGTGGTTTCTTTCAGGGCAGACGGTCGGATAGTGAGAGCGAAACTTTTCCACGTGCCTCAAAAGGCTTCTGGTCTGTGGCAGAGGACGAAGGTATAGTAAGGAAACAGGGGCACTCTTCCTACAAACCTGACAAAGGTGTGTCCACACTTTCTCCTTCTTATAAACAGACGCAAATATCTGTATAAATATAGAGAGATGTGGTGTTTGTTTTTACGCAGTAGATTCATTGTGTACAAATAGGGGGTCTTAGTATTCACACTTCATTCCGCACAGAAATCACCCCCAGCTCGGGGGGGGGGGGGGGGGGGGGGGGGGGGGGGGGGGGGGGGGGGGGGGGGGGGGGGGGGGGGGGGGGGGGGGGGGGGGGGGGGGGGGGGGGGGGGGGGGGGGGGGGGGGGGGGGGGGGGGGGGGGGGGGGGGGGGGGGGAGGAATCATCGTTCAGTTTTCTAGAGGCTGCATAATCCTTTGTGTTGGGGATGCATCACCATCTACTGAACCTTCTCGCTGCTGACGGGCATTTACTTTGTATACACCCTTGCCAAAAGGAACAAAGCTACTGATTGTCTTTAGGAAGTTAGTTACTGCAAGTTATACAATATATGTGCATATGCATGCCCATTGACTGTAACAAATAAGACGGACATTCCATCCAGCAACGAGAACCTTCCCTCACCTCAGGACGTAGCACTCCCCCAGCCAGGGCTCCGTCAGATGCTGTAAACATGGTGCGCCCTGGACTGTAAGCTCCAAGCATCCGCGCTGTACCCCAGTCACCCCTGTTTTCCTTTCTTTCTCCTTTGAATGTCTTCAAGTTTCACAGTTTCTAAGCTTCCCAAGTAAAAATCATGTTTCCTCCTCTGATCCCAAATATTTCCATTACTGAATTGTAACAGAATTATTGGGTTCCAAAAAGCATCTGGAACGATGATTCTGAAAGTGCCTGGGGGACTCTGGGAAGGCTCATATCCCTCCTCACAAACCAGGCCCTTGAGGAGGGGGTAGGGGTTACAGCAGAGCCGTGAGCGCAGGAGGGAGCACAGTCTGAACGGGCTCGTGATCGTGAACGACCCCCCCCCCCAAGAAAACCCAGAGAAATTCACAATTACAAGAGTGTTCCTTGCACCCACCCAGAACAATCTCCCCTTTGATTAACTCAAAGTCAACGGTAGTGACCTAATCACAGGAGTGAAATCCTGCCACATGGACAGTCCCACCTGCGCTCAAGGAAGGGGACTCTCTGGGGGCACGCCCAGGGAGGGGAGCTGCCTTGGGACTCTGCGGGTACAGAGGGGCTGGCAGGCTCGGGAAACGCTGATCTAACGTCCTGATGATACCTAACGACACCCTGACGTTGCTAAGCATCTGGCACAGCCTGGACAGGTCCTGTTATGGGTCCCATTTTACAAATGAGGACATTGAGATTCAGAGGATGCAATGGCTTCCAAAGGTCCTGCTATCATGGGAACGCCAGGGACCCAACTGGGGCCCGTCCTCCACCAGAGGTCCCTGGCTTAAGAGAGTGGTGGTGGGGACACTGGAGGTTAGTCCACAGCCGGGCTTTCAAGGGGACAGTCACTCTCGGCAGATCACACGGGAGACCCCCAAGTCACAGCCCTCCCTCCGCACTGCCCTCTCCTCACGCTGCCCTCTCCGTGGGTCCCTCACCCCTCGATCTCCGTCTCCTGCCGTGTCTCTGGACTCAACCGCCTGTTGTCACCTGTCCCCAGCACAGGCCTCCTCTTCCCCCGGATCACATGACAGCCCTAAAAGGGCCTCCCAGGTGGCCAGGTCCTTTCAAACACAGCTGGACAAGGAATCTCTCTGATGGCTGCTCACCCGCTTTCCCTGCACTAGGCTCACCTGCCCTCGGGCCCCCAGGCCGCCCCCTCCAGGTGTCCCCTCCTTCCCGCTGCCCCGTCTCCCCTCAGCCACGCCGCCTCTGCGGATTCCAGACCCTGCGCAGAGAGATGTTAGGGGACCGGACACACCCCGGAGAGGCCCCCCGAAGGCACGCAGATGCCCCCGCCCCCAGGATGCTCCCTCCAGGGGTCCGCCGAGGGGCCCCCAGCTCCTGATGTCCCCGCCCCGCAAAGCCCCCGGGTTTGAAGACACCAGGCCTCCCAACCCCCGAAAGAGAGCGCATCCCAAAATGTCAGTCACAGCTAACGCTCTCTTGCCAGGAACTTGGGTGGGGTGCGGAGAGTTAGGGTTTCATGGGGACAGAGGCTCCGCTGGAAGGACGAGAAAGTTCTGGAGGCAGACGGTGGTGACAGCTGCACAACATTGGGAATGTACCTAACGCCACGGAACCACTCGCCTGAAAACAGTTAACATGGTGAATTTTAGGTCGCGTAAATTTTACCACCATTTTCCAATAAATAAACACCAGCCTCCGGGTCCAGCCTCCAGGCCCCCTCTCAGTGACCCCCCCCTCCCACCCATGCCATCTCTCACTGGCTGCCCAGTGAGTGGCATCCCGGTCCATCCAGACAGATCCTGGGTCCAGACCTGACACCAGGTCCCTCAGACACTTCTGGTGGGAAGGTAAACGGTGCAGCCGGTCTGAGAAACAGTTTCCTACAACATGAAACATACACGCACCATAGAGTGCAGGGGTTGTTCTCCTCAGCCTTTATCCCAGAGAAGCAAGGGCCAGTCCACCCAAAAACCTGCACACAGGTGTCCACAGCAGTTTTTCTTGTAATCACCAGGACCTGGAAACAACCTGAGCGTCCTTTGAAGGGTGGATTGCTAAGATGTGGGACGTCCACACAAAGGCATCGTACTCAGCAGTAAAAAGGACTGGACCTTGATGCGTGCAAGTATGTGATCGGACCACACGGCTGTACGCTAAAAGAAAAAAGCCAGTCTTGGGAGATTACACTGCATGCTACGTAATCTCATTTATACAATATTAAGGAAGTGGCAGGATTATAGAGAGGGAGAAAAACCAGTGGTTTCTAGGGAACAGGGATGGGGACGAGAGGTGACTCTGAAGAGATGGGATGAGCAGGTCACTTTGTGGGGACAGGACAGTTCAGAATTCGCTTGTGCTGGTTACACATGAATCTACGCGTGCGATAAAATGGCATAGAATTACACACACACACACAGATGAGTCCAGGTAAAAGCTGGTGTCACCTGCTTAAGGTCTGAAGTCTAGTTAACAGTGTGATGTTGATGTCCCGCCTTTGACAGTGCTACAGTGATGTAACGGGTTCCTGTCAGGGGAGGATGGGAGAGGGTATTAGGACTCTGTATGATTTTTTGCCATTTCTTGTGGGTCTATAATTAGTTCAAAGTAAAAAGTTAAATTATTTTCTGAAAAAAGTCTAGACTCTAACTGCCAGATAATCAAGAATCTATAACGTGTGCCCGGCCCCTCTGAGTCAAGGCCTATCTCAGGAAGGAGTAGCACGACCTCCAGGACTCCTCGCGGCCCCCCATCAACTCCTGCTCAACTTCTGCTGAAGCTGCGGGCCAGCAACGCCCCCTGAGCTGCTCCAAAGTCCTCCCACTGGAGTGGCAACTTTCTACCCCCCAATCCTACCGCTGGCAGGAGTCGTGGAGAATGGGCCTCGGGAGGCTGGGAGAGAGGAGGGAAAGACCTTGAGATGTGTGTGTGGGCACGTGGCTGGGTAAGTGCGTGTGCATGTGTGCACACGTGGGTGCTAAGTGTGTGCATGAGTCTGCACGCGCGTGTGCTGTGTGCATGCAAGTGCACACATGTTCGCTAAGTGTGTGTATGCGTGTGCACACGTGTGGTAGGTGGGTGCACACGTGTGCACGTGTGTGCAGCCATGTGCACACGTGTCGGGGTTATGGGGGAGGGGTGGCAGAGAACAGAGTTACCAGTTACCTCTTTTCCCGGAATTGGCTCCAGGTAGGCAATGGTGTTACTTGCACTGGTCCAAGGGTCCAAGTTCAGTCCCTTGGGGCCACCTTAACTTAGTTCCAAAACCATGGAACGTCCTCTCACCCTACTGGTCCCCAAGGGGCCTGGGATAAGGGAATGGAATACAGGGGGGTCAATACTGGTCCTTTGATAACCCTCAGTGTGGGTATGGGATCTACTATCTCCGGGGATATTCCAGGTGAGCAGAATGGGCTTCAGAGTCACTGCACTTGAGTTCTCACTAGCCGCCTTCGCACTCACCAGCTGTGGGGCCAGGAGCATGTGATTTAACTTCTCTGGGCCAGAGCATTCTAACGGTTAAAACCAGTAGTTCATATTTTTTCAACACTTTCTGTGTGTCAGGTACTGTGCAAAGCACTTGCCTACCTCATAACTTTCTTTTTTTTTTTTTTTTTTTTTGCGGTACGCGGGCCTCTCACCGCTGTGGCCTCTCCCGTTGCGGAGCACAGGCTCCGGACGCGCAGGCTCAGCGGCCACGGCCCACGGGCCCAGCTGCTCCGCAGCATGTGGGATCCTCCCGGACCGGGGCACGAACCCGTGTCCCCTGCATCGGCAGGCGGACTCCCGACCACTGCGCCACCAGGGAAGCCCCTCACAACCTTCTTGAACAAGTAAATGAGCTTATGAATCTTACATGGCCTGGCAGAATACCTATATCCAGAAAACAATCGATAAACTCTGCACTTAAATAGTATCCTTATTACCATAGTAACCGAGAGGAAAAAGGAAGCACACTTCTCAAATGGCACAAGGATCTCTGAAAATAGACCCAGATGCTGAATTTTTTCAAGCGCTGAAGCGATCCAGCTAACTCTGATGTGATTTCTCGTCATCAAGTGTGCTCTGCCCTGGACGTTAGTCACGCTCCCTGAGAACTTCAGCACAAGGAGCCCATGTGTTTGCTGTCACGTGTCTTGAAGTTGGATTTCTCCTCAAAAGATTAAGTGCTCCCCTTAGCGTTAGCAACTTAGAAGACACAGAGCGATTTCCTTTCGTCTAACTATGCAATGATGCGTCAGCCAAAGCAAATACAAAGAACAGAGTTAGGTAAAATTGCCACGAACTTCAATGCGATGTAGATTTGAAATAAGTTAAATAACTTAGTAAGGGTTTGGCTGAATCGTGGAAAGAAATGCCAGATAACATCTGACATAGGAGAAGGGCTGATTTAGAGAAGTTTTGTAACAGATGGCCGTTAAATTAGGACTTTAGTCCTCTTAAGCAGACTCGGTAAATATAAATCCAGGGTCGGCTGACCTCTGCATACGAACGCTTTATCCTTGCTTTTAGCCTGGGGTGTCCTGCCTTCAAACACTGCGGGTGGTGTGGTAGGGGGAGGGTGGTGGTGTATGTGTGCGTGTGTTTGGTGTGCGTATTAGTTACAATCAGCACCTCAGAGTAAGAAAAAGGACATGCCCAACCCCCATCACAATGGACTCCTATAGGCCACTACAAAAGTAAAACATCAAGTTAAACAGACAAAATTCAGGGATTTTCAAGTAGATCTTCCCCCCTCAAATGTTTCATTCTTTCCCTACCTCTCGCACTTTCTTCTTCCTTGGAGCTCAATGAATCTCTGGTTCTCCAAGTTTAATTTTGCATTTCACTTTTTATGGAACCCAGCATGTGCTTTCAAAACCCAGTTGCAACCACCATGACTTGGGTTTTCCCCTTTCTCCACCTGGAGCGAAATAAGATAAACGTACGATCACACAAGGGCCCCGCTTTCCACTGCACCGCGTGTCACTTTGCCCTGTGGAGGTGCAGACATGGTCTTTTGGGAGAACATTTGGAATCAGACACATCTGTTTGGATTTATTGTGAACACAGAGGTTCCAAGCCCTAAGTAAAATGGAAAAACGATTTTGTGTGGTTTTCAGAGCAAGTAAAATGGCCCCAATCACTTGCATTTCCTAATCCCTGGTACAACCGTTAGGATTCCCCATCTTCCTTGTGAGTTGTTTTCAAATCAGTTACGTCCGTACTTTGGTCTCTTTAATCTTCCTCCTTGGCTTTCCCTCCAGGGTAGATGCAGGGTTTCCAATCTCTGATCCAAACTAAGTCTATTGGCAAGTACATGCCTCGCAATTTGTTTTGTAAATTACATTTTAGACCCTTAGGCCCAAAGAGAAAACACCTGGAAAACAGGCGTAGAAATTCATTGAGCAGCTTTTAAAATAATTCCAATGAGCTTCATTCCTGAGCTGAGGTTTTTATTAGCTGTTGCTAATTCTCAAAAAAGTAGATTCCAACAGTCCAGAGCACAGGCTCTTTAAGGTTTACCTGTCAAACGCAGAAGAGAAACTTTGAACTACAGCTGCTTTTCCCTCTCTGCTTTCAGGAGAGACCCCAAATATCAGAATAAATTAGCTAACGTTGGTGATTTTGTGAGGGGAATTAGCAATAAAAAAAAGGAAATACCTTCCCATGGAATTTTTCTAGAAGCCACACATGATAAACTCAATCTCCCGTTCCATTAACAGGGCTTTAAAAGGGAGCTGCTGCTCAGAACTAGAGTCACTGGGGTATCACAGAATCTTCAACCATGAAACAGAAGTCTGCTGCTGTGCAGCAAATCAATCTTCATTCTTTATTTAATGTATGATGTTAGATGGTTACTATGTTCCAGGCTATGGGCTGGGTGCTCAGGACAGAGATGTCCTTTTCTTCGTGGTCCCACACGTCACTAAGGCTCTCGTCTGCCTGAGGCTCCACCTGGTACCACTACCTCAGCCTGTTTACAGCTGAAATCATCACCTCCTAAACATGCCCCTCTTCCTTTGCCCTGCAAGTAAGAGAAATGCATTAAAAGTCGACTGTGAGGGACTTCCCTGGAGGTCCAGTGGTTAGGACTTCACCTCCCAATGCAGGGGTGGCTGGTTCGATCCCTGGTCGGGGAGCTAAGATCCCACGTGCCTCACGGCCAAAAAACCAAAACGTGAAACAGAAGCAATATTGTAACAAATTCAATGAAGACTTTAAAAATGGTCCATATCAAAATAAATCTTTAAAAAAAAAATGTCGACTGTGAAAAAATGGGTTACGGAGGTAGAGGGAACCTCGTCGAACACAAGGACAGGAAGTTCAGTCAAGCCCCAAGAGGGAGAGGAACCGGGAAATGGAAATCACGTGAAACCAGGGCAGGGCGGCTCTTCCGCCACCTCCATTTCTCCGTCTGTGCTTCTCTTCACTTATCTGTCTGTCTGTCTGTCTCTCTGTCTCTCTCTCTGTTTCTCAACAATGGGGCAAAGCTGGCTTCCCCTCTGTTCCCAAGGGTTTACGTCCTCCCAGTTCAAGTTCTAACCGAGACTGCTTAGTGACTCCAATTTTAATTCCAAAGTCCTAGGAGAGAACGTCTTATTGATACAGTTCAGCTATGAAGTTAAATATAAATAGACAGACCTCCTAGGGCGCCATGTCCTGGACCCCACAGGCTGTATCACAGAGTGGTTGTAGCGCTGACTAGTTGTAGTCATAGACCAACCTTCCTACACTGTTGGTGGGAATGTGAATTGATACAGCCACTATGGAGAACAGTATGGAGGTTCCTTAAAAAACTACAAATAGAACTACCAGACGACCCAGCAATCCCACTACTGGGCATATACCCATAATTCAAAAAGAGTCATGTACCACAATGTTCATTGCAGCTCTATTTACAATAGCCAGGACATGGAAGCAACCTAAGTGTCCATCAACAGATGAATGGATAAAGAAGATGTGGCACATATATACAGTGGGATATTAGCCATAAGAAAAAATGAAATTGAGTTATTTGTAGTGAGGTGGATGGACCTAGAGTCTGTCATACAGAGTGAAGTAAGTCAGAAAGAGAAAAACAAATACCTTATGC
>NW_006779033.1:2308267-2312588 GCF_000442215.2 Lipotes vexillifer | reverse complement strand
CAAGACGAGAATAAAGACACAGACCTACTAGAGAATGGACTTGAGGACACGGGGGGAGGGGGAAGGGTAAGCTGTGACAAAGTGAGAGAGTGGCATGGACATATATACACTACCAAATGTAAAATAGATAGCTAATGGGAAGCAGCCGCATAGCACAGGGAGATCAGCTCAGTGCTTTGTGACCACCTAGAGGGGTGGGATAGGGAGGGTGGGAGGGAGGGAGATGCAAGAGGGAAGAGATATAGGGACATATGTATATGTATATGTATAACTGATTCACTTTGTTATAAAGCAGAAACAAACGATTGTGAAGCAATCATACTCCAATAAAGATGTTAAAAAATATAAAAATAAAATAAAATAGGTTCAATAACAGTACCTATCACAGAGTTACTGCAAAGATTAAATGAGATAATGCAGATAAGAAATTCTTCACAGCCCGGGCACAGAACACACCCCAATTAGATATTACCTATTACTGCTATCCTAAGGTTATTTTGAGTCCATCGTCTGGCAGTTGCCCAAACACGTTTTCTCGAGGAAACATTGAACATGGCTGTTGGGTTCCCAGTTACACCTGGTCAGATCTCGGAAACCCACGGGCCCATTCATGTCAATAGTCTGTCCGGCGCAGGGTCCCATCTGCACACCTGCATCACCTTACAGCTCTGATACGTTCTCTCTAAACTCTCCCCCAGCGTATCTTCATGGGAATTTCCAGAAAATAGACTCACCAACATCACTCTCTTGCTCATCCACTCAGGTCCTGATCTGCTGCTTCCTCACTGTCAATGCCTTTGTAGCCCAGAGAGGTGCCTTGTCATCGCCCTGCAGTGAGGACCCTCGTGAAGAACACTGTCTTGTTGAGGGTGACACCTGTCCACGTCCCCACAGGACCGATGTGCCTCCCACCCCAGGTGCTCGTGGCGCTTATTCCCGGCCCCCTCCAGGCTCACTGCTTTGGAGGCACACAGGTTTTCACACATGCATGGACAGATGCATATTATGACTGTGGTACTGGCTGTGGAATCTGTTGTCCAGCTGGAGTCCTTCCCATCACTGACCCGCTGGTGACGGTTGGTAAGTTACTCAATCTCCCTGAGCTTCAGTGTCTTTTACAAAACCATCCTGACCCCCTTAGAGATGTGGTAAAGATTAAATGAGATGGCGTATTTAGAGTCTTGGAGATTTCCAGCTTCTAGAAATGGCAAAGCAGTTTATACCAGACTAACCTTCCTGCCAGCATCAATTATAAACTTTGAACGAAAGATAGGATACAGCCATTCTGAGGCACTAGAGAGCAAAGAACAGAGGCAGAAACGGGAGAGCATTCAACTCTCGAAAGAACAGACGCAGACGGAGTGAAGATCCCCATCTACCCAAAATATGTCCTCCTCGGACACCTCTTCACAGGCCCCAGGGGGCTCGAGACCAAGCAAAAGCAGTAGAGTCACTGGGTGCTCAGATGGCAGAGGCCAGAGACTGGGGCCACCACGGTGGCTCGAAACCACCATGGTGGCTAGAAGAGGAGGAAAGAATCCCAGGAAGAACGGAATCACAGCGGGATTAAATAGCATTTTCCATGCCGACGTGTTTCATAGGAATGTAAAAGCCAATCTAGAGTTTCTACAGCATGTCACCCACAGTGCCCCGTATACAACAACTACATGAAAAGAAGCAGGAAACTATGACCCAGCGTCAACAGGGCAGATTCACAGATGACCCCAAATTACTAAATAACAGATAACGTTCAAAAAGTTTGCAGGAAAAGATAAAGAGTTAGAGGATTTTAGGAGAGAAACAGAAATTCTAAATAAATAAATCTCCTAGAATTAAATATCTGAAATCTTAAAGAAACCTGCACAATGCTGAATATTTCAAGATCGATGACCTTGAAGACAGATAATTTCAATAGAAATTATCCAAACCGAAGACCTGGAAAAAATTATTCAAAAAACAATGAATAGCGCCAAAGTCACATGTGAGATAGTGTCAAGCAATCTAACCTATGTGTAGTTGGAGTCCTAGCAGGAAAGAAAAGAGAAAATGGGACAGAAAAATGATTTGAAAAACTGTTGGCCAAAATGCTTCCTAATTTGATTAAAAACAATCCCCAGACATTTAAGATGATCACGTCCTAAGAGGGATAAATACAAATAAAACCACACCTGAGCACCCCAACCTCAAGTTGTTAAAAACTCATGAGAAAGAGAAAAATCATAAAATAACCAGAGAAAAAAAGACACATTAATACTGCTGCCTTCTCATCAGAAACACTGGAGACCAAAACAAAGTGAAATGACATCTTTAAAGTGCTGAAAGAAAAATATAAATTCTAAATGTCTCTCTGTCCCATGGAAACATTTTCAAAAACAAAGGCAAAATAAAGACTTCACCCTACGGGCGCAAGAGTGTCGTGCTGCAGGGACATTTTAGAACCATCTCCCTGGTGGTCGTGTGGAAGAGGTGTAGGAACAGAAGTCACTGAGGAAACCCTCACAGTGGGCAGGTCAGAAAGGAGGAGACAGAGGTGAGGGGCGTCCAGTCGGCAGACTCTGCAGAACTTGGCCAGAGAGGCAGGTGGCCTGCAGCTGCCCAACGTAGGAAGCAGAGGTGTCACAAAAGAAGCAGGGTTTTGTTTTAATTTTATTTTTATTCTAATAAGATGGACTGAAAGCACTGGGTCATGTTTGATTTGATTTGAAAGGAAATAGAAAAGTGATATTCCTTTCCTATCTGTGTTTGTATTGTTGGATTCACACTTGTTACAAAAATAAAGCTGCCAACAGACGTTCCTGATCTCGTCCCTCCCCCCTTGTCTGAGCCACTCTCATCGCTCCTCCGCAGGGATGGGGCAGGGCAGGGTGAGAGGCAGGGAGGGAGGAAGGGTATCTTTTTCTCTCATTACATTGTATTAATTTCTACTGGTTGGTTTCTACTGAGGCCTCTCTCCTTGGCTTGCCGACAGCCGCCTCCTCCCTGTGTGTGTGTCTGTTTCCGAATCTCTTCTCCTTATCAGGACACCAGTCGTATTGGATTAGGATCCACCCTAAAGACCTCACTTTAGATTAATCACCTCTGTAAAGACCCTGTGCCAAATAGAGTCACATATGAGGGCCCTGAGCGTTAGGACTTCACCATATGGCAGCTGGGGGTAGGGAGAGTCCGGCCCAGAACACAAAGACAAAGGCAGCTCATCCAGGACCCAGAAAGTCTGTCCCTCCACGGAAGACAGATCCCACCCCATCAAAGCTCGTGCCAGGGGCCTCTTCAAAACTCATGGCATATTCAAAACTAAATTCTTTCTAGTTTTCCCAGTGAAACGCCCGCAGTTCGAAGGCTGATCTTATCAAAGGCTGCGTCAGCACAAAGCCTTCTGGATTTACACACGGACCTCTGGAGAAAGCCACATGGTGTCAAGAAGAAGCCGGGCTGCAGCCTCGTCTTTTAGTACCAGATTGATATCCAACACCCTTTATAGTCTTGTTTTGCAGCTTAAATTGTATATTCCCCAAGTCCCCGGCTGCATAAATAAATTGAATTAGGGATGGGGGTGTGCAACGCTGAATAATGCTGGCTCTGGTCTGTGAAATTCTATATGGCTTTGTCGGGCACCTAGACAGTTTTTCTTGCCCCAGAATGATGGTTCGATTCTCACATTAAACTTTTAGTTTGATACAGGGCCAAAGAGTGCAGGCTCAGGAATCCAGAATGACCATTTTCCTACGCAAGCCCCTGGCGAAGCCAGTGATCTGCGGGGGATGGAAGGGGCCCGGCCCCAGCATCTGTGGTCTCCCCGAGGAGCAGGGGTTGTTTTTACGCACACTTTGATGTGGAAATACGAGAGAACCTCGAAACCATTGATGCTTTCGCGTGGACATTTCACAGGGGACATCTGCCCAGGTGTTCCCAGGCCGTGATGCCTTATGGGTCAGGGAGAAAGGGACCAGCACAAGTGCGCAGATCAGCCAGAGGCAGAGCTGCCTGGCAGCAATGTGTCACACAGACAGGACTCCTTAGCTGTGTGTCTACGAGCACAGAGGCTGAGGCAGACCCTCCGAGAGACAGGAAGGATGTCTTCCCTGTGAACCGCAGGCCTGAGCCTCATCGGGGTCCCCACCGACGCATTTCAGTGAATTAAGAGGGGACCTTGGGGAAGGGACAGAAAGCGGCTCAGGCCAAGGGCCAAGACTGAGTCAGCACCTTTTGCTTGCAGGGGAGCAGCTCTGGGTGCCACTATCCAGCCTCGGCCTGGAGAGGACAGAGGGCGGCAGAGAGCGGGATGCAGGGCAGGACTGGGGGGGGGGGGGGCGCGGGGCCC
>NW_006779033.1:2294940-2308065 GCF_000442215.2 Lipotes vexillifer | reverse complement strand
GGGGGGGGGGGGGGTGCTCAGGCCTCCCCTGTCCCGAGCCTTCCCTCGGGGACCACTGCCCCTCGTGCCCCTCCCTCCCTGGGGATCAGCCCCTGCACACAGGAGACCAACCTCCTCCCCTCTCTGCCGGTGACTGGCTGCGGGATCTTGGGCAGCGCGCACTATATCTGCCCCATCTATAAAGTGGGCTTCAGCCCCTTCCCCGCGGCCTGGTCGCGTGGGTTTTGTAAAGCACTGAAAGAGCCTGGCCCGGCGTTCCCACTACTGTCCTTTCCGAGGTTACAGGTTCAGCTCCTCATGGATTCGCCCACTGGGGAAGAGCATCATCTGCCTGTGGCTCCCCGAATGGCCCCTGTGGGCACCCTGCTGGCCACCCCTCGCCACGGAGGCCCAGAGGCTCAGGTCTCCTTCCCAGGGCATCTCAGGAAATCCCAGGTGCCCACGGGAGAAGGGCCTCAGCACAGCTGGTACCCGGGGCGGACGGCTGGGGCCCTCAACGTGGTGGCCCCAGCATTGGAGGTCCTTTCCCCGTAAAAACCCAGACAAAGCAACAGGATATTATCCTGTCAGAGACCATCCTCCCTGTCCTACAAATGAAGGTCTGTTTCCCAAAGTAATGCTCAGGGAAACCCAAGGCAGTTCAGTCTTGAACTGGCTCTCATCCCTCAGCCCGTGAGCTCCTTCAGGAGAGGCTGTGGTTACTGACGTTCATACCCTCAGCGTCTGTCAGTGCCTCGTGCCCCGTAACCACAGTAACGGCGCATCCAATGGCTGTTGAAGAAGGAATAAATACACACGTACCTAAGTCTCAGCTTCTTGGAACTCGTTTCTCTAAGCAAGGTTGACAACCCTGGAAGCTATGACACACCAAAGCCTGAATTTTCTTATAAAATGAGAATAAAACATGCCTGAAAGTTAGGATTGACTCCAGAATTCAACCTACAAGAATGGGGTTTTTCAAACTAAGGGTCTCACCCCATTCGTGGGTCATGAAATCCTTTTAGTGGGCTGTGACCAGCATTGTTTTATAACAAAATAGAGGTAGAACATGAATGAACATAACAGAAAACATGATTGGGAAATTCAGAGCAGGGAGTAAAAGTAAGCACTATTTTGTGAGACCTTCGTTTAGTTACGTACATGGGGGAGTGCTGGCTGGGAGTATAAGACGTATTTCTGGTGCGCACGTGGCACAGGGGCCTGACAGACCCACGGCTCCGCAGGGATGGCTGACCTGCCGTGGGTTCACCCCGGATGAAGCAGGGAGGGTCCCCAGGCCAGTGCAGTGGCTACTGCTGTGTTTGCAAAACCCTCTGGGATGCGCTTACTTTATCTCATTGCAAAGAACAAGTCTCTGAGTGAAAATCCCAGCCCCACGCAAGTCTGGTGTTTGCTATTCGAAGGCAAAGGGACACTTAGGACTAAATTGGCCTCTTCTCAAGGGAAAAATAAGCACTTGCTCCAGGACCTTTTAGAAGGAACTGCAGGCAGGGCCTGTGGTGCCCACGTGAAGTCTTGGATCCAAAGGCTTATTTCAGGAGGAGGGAATCTAAGGCTTGGAACTACAGACTCTTGGACTCTCGGAGTGAGAAAGGGCCCAAAGTCAAGGGACCAGCTGGTGACACCAGGGCCCAGGGTCCACCCAGCGCTGGGCCAGCAGCTCTGTCGCTCCACGTCAGGGCTTCCCCTGGTGTGCAGAGCTCCTGCGGGAGTTGCTCCGCCCACCCGAGGGCCCCCCAGGGGCTCAGTGATTGTTCTAAGGAGGACGAATTAGTCAGCGCCACCCAGCGAGATGATTCGTCACCCCCGTCCTTACTCAGGGCCACCGCCACCCCTCGGCATCTCCCCAGCTCAGCCTGGCCGCCTAAAGGGCACTGGGTCATCCCTCACTCTGGCCCCCGTGCTGTGTCCAGCACCCAGACATTCTGGCGGCGGCAGGGACGGGTTGTCCTCTTGTGCACGTGGGGCCTCCAGAGCCAGAGGGGACCAGATGGCAGAGCCCGCCTGGAATCCAGTTCCTGTCCCTCTTTCGACCACAAACACAAAGCACGTTCTGCCTCCGACCCCCTCGGGACGTTTCGTGCACGGGGAGAGCAGGGAGTGCCTCCGGGGACGTGAGGGTGAGACCAGAGAAGCCTCGGGGCCCAGTAGGCTCGGGTCCTCGGTGACCCCAGGCTCCTCCGCGGCTGCCTTCGTCGCGGGGAGAGCCGAGCCCACCGGCTTTCCAGGTACCGACACCAAGGGTCCCGCTGGGCCGTCCCCGGGACTGGACGTAGGGCCCCAGTCTGAGCCCTGACCCGTGCAGGTGCCGCGCAGGTGGGCGGGCACAGGCCGGCCCCCAGCCCCCCACGCCTCCAGGGCCTGGGCTCGCATGCAGACGTGCGCCTGCACCCGGAGCCCGCGCGCGCGCGCGGGTGTGCGCAGGAGGCAGCTGCTGGGCCGCAGGACGTGGCGCGGCCCGGGGCCAGGGCGCCGGCGGGCCTCCCCGGGGGAGGCGTGGCTCCCCGCGGCAGAACCGAAGCGCGCAGCCTCAGCTCTGCTCCGCTGCCCGGGCCCTCCCGGCAGCCCCCGCCCGCCCAGCGGTGCCCCCTTCGTGGGAGGGGCCGCTCGCGCGCGGACGGGCCGCCCTGCATGGCGCAACCCTGCGACTGGCAGTGAGCTCGCCGGCCCCGCCCTCAGCTCCGGGCCGCGTCCGGGCCTCGGGTCCTCCGGCCGCTGGTCCCACCTCGGGGCCTGGAGACTCGGCCGCCACTAGGATCGGGCGCCGGGGCCGCCCCTCCCAGCTGGGCAGCATCCGCCTGAGGGGCTCTCCTGTGCCCGGGCCGTGCCCCCCGGGAGCGGGCCAGAGCAGGCACACCCCGGTTCACCCTGGGAGTGGTGACGACCCCGCTGGCGGCCTCGCTGCAGCTCGCACCCGCCCCCACCTCGCGCTCTCACTTGGCCCGACGGGTCCCTGGGACTTGGCAGAACAGAGCGCGCCTCAGTTTACGGAATCACGTGTTTGGCTGCTCCAAGGTCACTGAACTGGACGTGGGGTGGCCGGCGCGGCCCTCACAGCCCATCCGGGCACTGAGCCTCAGGCTCCTTCGTGGTGGGAATCCGCGCCTCCCGCCAAGGGCCCAGGCACTCACAGCCCTCCCCCTCCGTGACAGAGCCTCAGCAGAAAGCAGGGCAGGACACCTAGGCACCTGCGAATCACCTGGGCCCCTTGGCAACGCATCCAGGGCTCCAAGCTCTCCCACATGAACCAGCCGTGACGAGGAAGCTGCTACATACGTTTCCTCTGCCAGCAGCACAGTGTCAGGCTTTGTCAGGAGAGGGCCCTGCAGAGACATTGCGGAAGGACGGGCTCCTTCCTGCCCCAGCGGGCTCTCCCGTCAGCCTCCGGCACACTTGGCATTTCTACAGCAGCAGGTGGAGTCCTTCCAGCCCCTCAGCAGAGCAACGCCGGTGCGAGGCCTTCTGCAAGGAGCTTCCTCTGGCTGTTCTAGGCGTGTGGCTCTCACATTCAGGGAGCCCTGTCTGCGACCTTCCCAACGAGGCCGGCCCCCAGGTCAGGGACCAGGACCCCTCTCTTGGGCTCTGTGTCTCAGCCAGGAGGGGCCACTCCGTAGAGTTCACTTCACTTCTAACCAGCCGACCCATCAAGACTCCAGCCCCCTCTTAGTTAAGAATTCTTTACATTAAACTTTTCCCCTTCAATTTACTCTGTGGTTTCTGCCTCCTGATTGGATCCTGGCTGATACATTGCCCAAGCGGCTATCATTTTCCCCGGAAAAACAGCACTGGCTTTCTGGACCCAGAGGAGGGAGACCAAGCCAGCTGAGGATGTGGAAATCATGCCACATGAGGGACAGTTGTGTAGAATCAAGGGCAGGGAAGGAAGTGTTGCCAGTGTGACCTGCTGCCTTTGAGTCCCTGATGCACTGGCCGTGGAGATGGGCTTGGACCTGCTCGGCTGGACTCAGAAATCAGACAGAGATAAACAGACAAGAGCTCTGGGTAGGAGGGTGTCAGGTTCCAACTCAACCCACGTAAGAACATTCTAGTCCTTCCAGCTGCTCGGATGGACATGCTCTGCTTCCGGTGGCCTGAGGCTGGCCTGAGTGAGGGGGCCAGGCTGGACAGTCACCTGGGGAGGAGTCTCAGAGGGTGCTGGGGTACAATGGAGAGGATTTCTAAGAATTTTTGAGTGATTTTAGCAAACAGAATGGAGAGCAGAGCTTTGCAAAGATAACAACAGTAAGAAGCTAAATAAGAACATTAGGTTTTTCTTTGAATGAAAACCTGGGTCTCCATGTTATTCTAACATGGTTGTAACTATTAATGTCATTGTAAACAAATTTCTCACCAGTTTTTAATGTTTTGGTGCGGAATATATATCTGGCTAAAGCAATGTATCAATAATAGCGCTAAAAACACAGGCATGTGGAACTCTACACGCATTTACCCATATGAGCAAAATACACTTTCAGCTAAGGTAAAAACAGTACTGCCAGCACGTATATATTGTATAGTTCTATATTTAATTTTTAATTTGATCGTAAAATCTCATTTACCATTTTCTATCTTAGGAACCCAAGGGCTATTTAACACAGACATTTACGATGAACTGAAGTTACCGTGAGACTGTTTAAGTAGTGAACGTTAAGTGCACATGAATTTATAATTCTATAAACATCCTCTTGAGCTGCATATGACACAGTTCTCCTGCTAGCCGAGCTGAGAAGGTCAAGCCTCCTTTCATCCTTATTTCCCAATCAAGAAGCAGAGATTTTATCTTCACCGATTTAAGTGAACAAGCCTGACCATTATACAAAACAGGTCTGGCTAATCAATCTGGTCGTTTAACTAGTACTTATTGCTGTCTTTTACTGGCGCTCTGAACACAGCAGTGAGAAAGACAAATATGGCCCCTGCCCTCACAGAGTGAAGAAATCACGTTTCGTTATGTTAGTGGCACAGACTCTGAAGGTGGCTGGGGCGCAGCGCAGCCCAGGCTGAGGCCAGGGAGCAGGCGTGCCGGGCAAGGCCGCCCTGGAGAAGGGACACTGGGCTGAGCCTCAAGGTGGGTGGGCAGGGGCACGGGTGCTGGTCTAGGCAGAGGCACCCGTGCACTCGTCATGGAATTGCACACCAGACTCAAGGACCTGAAAACCCTGCAGACCTGCAGTAGCTGAGGCCAGGGTGGGTGAAGGGCACGAGAGATGGGAAGAGATGCATGCAGGTGGGGAGGCGGGGCCGGAGCCAGATCCTGAGGCCTCACAAGCCACGTACAGATGTGGAGCTTTATTCTCCACCTTACTTAACTTCACCGCATTTATCTTTATTGTCCATCTTAGCATCATAATCCATTAAAGCGTGCGTGTGTCTGCATGTGTGTGTGTTTACATGCACGCGTGCATGAGCGTGTGTGGTGATTGGTCTATAGACGTATTTCTTACCGCTCATCGTAGTCAAAAAACGTGGAAAACATTGCTCGTCGTCTGTGTACTGGGAAACCACTGAAGGCCTTTCAGTCACAATGACAGGACCAGATAACATTCCAGAGTCCCTCCTGGCTGCAGAGAAGAAAGTGGCTGGTGAGCACTGAGCATGGGGCTGGGAGAGATGTCAGGTTGCCTTGGGCCTGAGCGGTACCAGCAGGGATGGCGACAAGCCCGAGAAATATTCAGGGAAGAGAAACCATGATTAAATGTGCAAAGTGAGGCGACGGGACGAGTCCTGTCTGCCTTCCAGGATGCCGAATGAAGAATGGCCTGTACGGTGGGACCATTTTCTACAAGAGGGAATCAGCAGAGGAAGGACGTTGGCCTGGGGAACGAGAGGCCCCCGTGAGGGACGTCAAGTTTCAGCTTCTGCAAGATGTCCACTCAGAGATGTTGCGTGAGCTGCGTGAGACATGGGCCCGGAGCTCAGGAGGGAGGTCGGGACTGGAAACAAGCCTGAGTGATTCGCTCGTTGGGCAGATAGTTCCCGCCCTCCTCCCATGTACCAGGCACTGTACATTACATTCTAGACATTAGTGAACAGACATGATCACTGCCCCCTTGGAACTTGGAGCAACTGCCCTTTAAATGAAAACATAAGTCGCAGGAGTGGATACACTTGCAAAGGGGCAGAGTTTTAGATAGAGTGAAATGGGCTTAAGACTGAAATACAAGAAGAGGCGCTGGCAGAACAGACCAAGACAGAGACAACTCAACTTCTGCCCTAAAGAGCAGAGAAGAAAAACAGCTGCGAAGACGGTGCGGGGGTGTAGGGTCAGAGTCGGCGCAAATCTACCTGGGGTGACAAGGTCATGCCCTGCTGCACAGCAGGGCTCAGCTTTCTGACTCCCAGGGGTCACTCTTAGAATGAACACGGGAAGAGACATGGGAACCTGTGAGCTCCAGGAAGGAAAGTACCAGCTTCCACCATCATCACTGTAACAGTGATGTCCAAGGCCAGGGCCAGAAACCACAGCTGCAAAAAGTTAACCTGTCACCCCCTTGAATTATCTTTGTTTCAGAGATTAGAAACTGGACAGGGCTATCCAAAAAAGACCAAACAGAAAAGACAGTAACATTTGAAAAAGGAGGAAACTGAAAAATAAAGCAGATGCATGTTTCCTGGCATTCCTAGTCAACGGCAGGAGCTACTTGTTGATGTGTTGATTTATTCTCTAATCTCTGTATGAAGATGCATACAGAATTATGCATTTAGTGCTTTTCTGATATTAAATAACCTCACAAATTGGAGAAATCCCACTCCCTCCAGATTATCAGCAAGTCTCACTAATGAGGGGAGATTATCAAAGAGCTTCATGCCAGAGCTTTGGCTTCTGACATGATGGAGTCCCACCTCCCTGGGATGAAGGATTGTGAAACACCCTGGGAATGTAAAGATCATCTCTGCCGTTGTTATTGATGTTATAATTGAAGGAGAAATGAAAACAGCACGGGGCTTCCCTGGTGGCGCAGTGGTTGAGAGTCCGCCTGCCGAGGCAGGGGACATGGGCTTGTGCCCCGGTCCGGGAAGATCCCACATGCTGCGGAGCGGCTGGGCCCATGAGCCATGTCCGCTGAGCCTGCGCGTCCGGAGCCTGTGCTCTGCAACAGGAGAGGCCCATGTACTGCAAAAAGACCCCCCAAAAAACCCTAGCAATATGGGACCCCAGTTGCACTCCGGAACAAAAAGGAAAATGGACATTAATGGAAAAACAAATAAGGTCTGTGCTTTAGTTGACAGTCCTGGACCGACGTCAATTCCCTGCTTTTGAGCATTGAAATGCAGATGTGTCCGATGGGAACGTTAGTGGAAACTGGATGAATGGTACACAGGCATTCTCTCTAATTTTTTTTTCAACAACTTTTCTCTAAGTCTAAAATTATTTCAAAGTGAGCAGTTTCTGTTCAAATGCAAAGAACCACTAAATAAAACTCTAGTTAATTAAGACCCTCTGAATCCTCAAAGCAGGTTTCAGAGTCCGAATTGCTCATAACTGTTTTCTAATGGATTTTCTTTGTTTGGGTTCGTGTGACAAGCTTACATGAGGTAACATCACGTCCACATCAGGGTAAAGTCTTCAAAATATTTTGACACTTTGTTTCTGCAAAAGTTCTTCTGCACCTAAACATAACAGATCACCCCGTTTAGGTCTGTCTCTCTAGAAGGAGCCTGGACTCCACACGTAAGTGTGTAACAGCAAGCAGAATGGCTTCAGTGGCTCCAAAACCACATGAGTCTACATTTTTATTTTATTATTTTAAATTTACTTTCTATTACTCCAATAAAATAATTTTTATACTTGATTTTTAATATCTACGTCAAAGTATTCTCAGCCCTTCACCACTTTCTTTCTAACCATTTTCAAACGGTCCAGTTTAGTCCGCAAACCATGTCAACTAACGAAGCATTTATAAAGCACAGACCCACCCCCCAGGTGCTCCTGATTCACTCGGCAAAGACATGTTGAAACAGAGCACGGTGTGCAAAACATTGGACGGCCTCTTACTGTGGTGATGTCTTCAACAATGAAATCTGACTGTATCATCAGGAAACACTTGCCCTCCTGTCCCAATTCATTCTATTACTTGTAAATGCACTAAGTGTTACTAGTGGAAGAGTTTGCCAAAGTCAGCAAAGTCGGCTTTAAAAAGGAAAGCCTGGCTCCTTGGCTCTGGACATCTTTTCTGGCGGGTCCTTCTGTCTCTTTCCCAGCTCGGGGCACGGATGCGGGCTGCAGAGGCGCGTGTGAGGCCTGCGTCTGGGGCCCCGGCGGGAAAGACCTTTCGCCTCGTCCCTCTTTGTGTAAATGCAGGTCGTGGACGCATAATATGCACGTCAGCATCGCGCTGAGATACAGAGGGAGGAAGTCCACCGGAAGGGCTGTTCGGAATATGCCCCCGATTCAGCAAGAATGACCTCACTGAATGCACGCCAAGCCATCTGCTGAAGGACGATTTGCTCAAAGTATCCACCAATAAAGAGCTGCTCCAACCAAAACACAGTGAAGCAGACAGGAGACCCCTGTATGGGACCACAGGAGCGCAGAGCCAGGACGATGCTGGGAGCCCACGCCGTCCCCCCCCGTCCTGCTGACAGATGCGGCCTTGACACGGTAGCGTGGCCGCGCCAGACACAAGGACGGCCTCCCAGACTTCTGACGCAGGGTTTCCTCCACCGCTGAATGCTCAGCTTTCTACTCCGCAGAAGTGTCCCTGCTGGGTGTGTCACTGAGCCTTAAAAGAGAGAGTCGCTCTGAGCCAGAGCCCCTGTCGCCACGCCCTCCTCCACGTGCAGGCAAGGTGCCTGGGGTCGCTGGGGAAAAGCACGAAGGAAGGTGGTGTCACCCACTGAAAGGTGATGGTGTTGAAGCGTGTTGTGGAGAAGCTCTTAAACGAGTCGCACCCAGATTTGCATCCCTGGAAGGATTCACTCAGTTCTGCCAGCTGTAGAAGGACAGTGCCTTCAGAGGACGAGCGCATGCTGTGGGTCAAAAATAACACCAATGGGCTTCCCTGGTGGCGCAGCGGTTGAGAGCCCGCCTGCCGATGCAGGGGACGCGGGTTCGTGCCCCGGTCCGGGAGGATCCCACGTGCCGCGGAGCGGCTGGGCCCGTGAGCCGTGGCCGCGGAGCCCGCGCGTCCGGAGCCCGTGCTCCGCAACGGGAGAGGCCACAACAGTGAGAGGCCCGCGTACCGAAAAAAATAAAATAAAATATAAAAAAAAACACCAATGGAATGGACGGTCAGAAAACGGGGCACTAACTTCATCTCATCCCCCAGACGTCCGGCGCTGCTGCACGGGAAGAAGGGACGTTCCTTGGGCCCCTATGATGAGACCTGGGGCGCAGGTCCAGGCAGCAGTGGATAGCAGGGGGCGATGTTGGCATACATTGGTGGACAGGCCACCACCTGCTGAGGGAGAGACAGACCCACTAAAAGTGGGGACAGCGTCCCCAAACGGACGGAGGGGACACACCCCACTGCCCCTGAGCAGTTAGCTTTTGCTCAGACTGAATAAAGAGGAAAAATGGACACGATAGTCACCCTGGACATACGTGGGCTGCTCAGCTGTCCAGGGTCACACACCGACCCCATCAGTGGTCAGTCCAGTGAGATTTAGGGACAGAGGAGGCCCTGGGACAGGGGCCCCGCCCCAAACCCTACTCCAACCCCAGTCAGAGCTTTTCCTTTTCTTTGTTTTTAATTTTTCTGAATCGATCTGGACTCCTGGTCTTCAGAGGCTGTTTCGGTGTCCCTGTGTCCCTCCACCCACAGCAGGGGAATCTGATGGATGGGACACAGCTGGGTGCCTGAGTGTGAGGTCAGTCCCATCCCGTCTCCAGTTTCTCGCTCCCATACCCACTCCATCAGCAACCCTGCCGGTTCCACCTTCAAATCAGACCCCAGCACAGCCCCAGCTCCGGGTTCCACTGCTGCCCCCGAGGTCTGGCCACCGTCTTCTGAACCACCGGTAAAGCTTCCCCATCGGTCTCCCGATCCTTCCTCACCCCCTTCAGTCTAATCTCCCCAGAGCAGCCAGAGCCATCCTGCTACACGTGTGCCAGCCCAGGCCACCCACTGCTGGACACTTCCAAGGGCTTCTCACGTCACTCAGAGTGAGAGCCAAGCCCTTACAAGGCCCTGTGCAACGCACACATATGTGTACAACCCTGTACAATGCACATATATATGTAAAACCCTGTGCAATGCACACATATGTGTACAACCCTGTGCAATGCACACATATGTGTAAAACCCTGTACAATGCACACATATGTGTAAAGCCCTGTACAACGCACACATATGTGTACAACTCTGTGCAATCCAACCTGCTCTCTAACTACTGTCCCTCTTGCTCAACCCACCCCAGCCATTCCGTCCTTCTTGCTGCTCCTCAAGCCTTCAGGGCACGACCACCACAGGGCCTTTGCACTTGCCCTTCCCATGTGTTTCCAGGGCCTGGCCCTTGCCTCTCTCAGACCTTTGCTCAGAGCCCCATCCCCTGCCTTTATTTTACTTCATAGCACTTACTGCGCTCCACCAGGCTGTGCATTTCACTTGTCTCTCTCGTTTAGTACCTGCTTCCCGTGCCCAGAACACAAGGACCCTCAGGGCAGCACTTTGTTCAGGTTACTCAGTGGTGTCTCCCCAGAGCCTAGCCCACGCCTGGTATACAGCTGGTGCTCAACAAATCACTGATTCCTTCACTCCCTGGCGGGATGGATGAACATTGCGAGGACCGTGCATCTCAGGCAGGAGGTCAGAGGAGGCGGAGGCGCTGGCGCTGAGGACCCACTGGTGCCCCGGGGCACTCTGTGTCCTGGGGGAGGGGCAGGGGTTTTCTCACCCAGCAGGCTACCCATCGAGGGTCATGGGATTGGTCCGGGGCCCATGACCATCCATATTAAAGAAATGAAAGAAATAGAATAAGTCCTTAAAGTAGAGTCAATTGTGTGCGATAAGGATAAGTATTACCTCATGAAACTCGTTTCTAGTGCACGTGTGCACTCACGTGCTCAGTTACCACAGCGTCCTAAGATGTGTCACTTATCACAGCTCTCAGTCAAAAGACCTTGAAACAACCGTCACAGATAACATGGCCAGAGTGGCTAAAATGATGCTGTTTTAACAGCTCTGCAGAGAAAGGTCCTCCCCAGAGACAGCCTCTGGGCCGCGTTACACGCACTCTGCTCGCGTGTCCAGACCCGCTCGGAGGTGCCCTCCGCTTCTCCCTATTCCTTCTCTTTCTGCTCTTCTGGTCGCGTAATTTCCATCCGCCTTCAGAGTTTGCTGATTCTTTCGGCTGCCAACTCAGACCTGCTGTTGACCCATTAGTGAACTTTTCACTTTTGTTTTTGCGCTTTTCGACGCCAGAACACCCCTTTGGGTCTTGTTTTATGGTTTCTATCTCTTTAGTGATGTTCTGCATTTACGAGTCATTTCATCGTACCCTCTTGTAATTCTTTAGGCATGGTTGCCTTAGTTCTTTGGACACACGGTAAAACCTGCTTTGAAGTGTGCGCCTTCCTGACCCGACGTCTGGGCCCCCAAGATCGTCTCTATGGATTGTTTTTCCCTGTGTATTGGCCACACTTTCCTGTTTCTCTGCATGGCTCAGGATATTCTGCTGAAAACTGGATTTGCACAGTGTAGTGCAGTAACTCTGGACATTGACCCCCCATTCGGGGGCTTGATTTTCTTGTGAATTGAGTAGTTTGTTCGCTTGGTGAGTGACTTGGCTGTGAAGCTTGTCTCCACGCCTGTGCAGCCTCTGACATCCCTCAGACGGTTTCCTTGCTTGCATCCTTTAACCTGGCTTCCTCGGGGTCACCCTGGACCCCACCCAACCACCCGGCAAGCCGGATGGAGCGCCAGAGCTGCGGCCACGTGTCTCCCCCAGACGGCAGGGCTACTCCTTGACAGAGATGCTCCTGCCTTCTGTCGTTCTGACGTGGGTGTCCCCCTGTCAGAGGGGGGAGGTGGGTGAGAGCTGTTCTGCCTCTGTCCCAGGAGATGGGGGGTGGTGAGTATGAACATGTCCATCGTGTCTTTAAAAGAGTCGTTGGGAAATACATTCCGCGTCACAGGCATCAGCTGAACCAAAGAAGTGTTCCTTGTGTGTGAGCTCAGCTAAGGCTCACTGCCGTCCCCAAGGTACAGAACACCCGCCCATTTGCAAGGTGAGGAAATGAGGCTCGGGGGGGGCAATTTCAGTTTCACGTGACCAACGAGCGGAGACCCAGGCTCGGAATCCAGTACGTGTGATGCCGTATCTCGTGTTCTTTCTGCTATATGGGCCGCATCTTCCAGTAAGAAGAAGGCAATTAAAAATGTCCTGAAGGTCCTCACAGCTGGAAAGGACCCGACGGGTCATCCTATCTTTGTGCATCAGATCATATAAACTCTTAATTTATACTGGTTCACGGCTTTATCGTGTTGACTGGAAACGTGACCCATCGTGTGTTCCGAGGCGATACAGAGATCCTTGTCACTTGACTGAGCAGCGTGTGGCTGGTCCCTCTCGTAGCCCCACACCCACCTCTAATCACCACGTGTCCCTGTACTTACCTCATGGGTTTCTTCCTTTACAAATTGTAATCACTTAGTATCTCCTTATGACGGATGCTCAACAGTACTCATCTGAAGCCGTTGACATGCATTGTTATCGTTTAATAATATCGCTAGTAATGCTATCACTGGTAATGCTATCACTGGTAATGCTATCACTAATTAAACTATCACCGGAAAAGTTAGAAGCTGTTCTTTTTCACTCAGATGATTAGGATGTAAACATCAGATTCCCCTTTGCTCGAAGCTCCGCTGAAGCAGAGGACATGTTAAATAGTCCATTGTTAAATGACCATTGACCTGGCCATTCCCCATCAAAGACAGATTTTTTGTTCTCTATTTTTAAATTATTTCAACGTGATTTGCCAAAAACGAGCCCCTCGGAGGCTCCTGAGGGCTGAGCTCTGGCTGAGCAGGAAGGGCTGTAACCACTGGGCACGTCTTTTTGTTTGACTGATTTTTGTTGGTTTTTGATTTTGTTTTTGTTTTTGTTTTTGATTTTTGTTGGTCTTTGTTTTTGTTCTTTTTTTTTTTTTTTTTTTTTTTTTTTTTTTTTTTTTTGGGGCCT
>NW_006779033.1:2285496-2294275 GCF_000442215.2 Lipotes vexillifer | reverse complement strand
ACCCGCGTCTCCTGCATCGGCAGGCGGACTCTCAAGCACTGCGCCACCAGGGAAGCCCTGTTTTTGTTCTTGATGCATGAAGTTACTCTGACGATTCTCCCTTGAGCTTATTTCTGAAAAGTTGATTCAGGCTCTATTTATCTACACAACTGTGCTTTAACTACATTGGGTGCCTCTCACATATGTTCACATGCATCTCAGGCCATTTCTAATATGACTTAGTTTCTAAAAGATAACTATATTCTATATTTACTGTGTCTGTGTCATTATTTCTTAGGGGTTTTGTAAGGTATCAAGAGTACAGATTCTTTGTCAGAGAAACGTGTCATTCTAGAACTGTCTCTGCCTCCTACTAACTAAGGCCCCTGAATGAGTGACAATCTCCCAAAACATCAGTTTTCTTATCTACGAAATAAAGATGGTAATAGGACTTTCCTCACAGGACTGCTCTAGGGATTAAATGAGATAGCATAGCCGACACAATCATCACTCACTAAATATCACCTACCATTCAACTCAGAGGAGTATGACTTTTCTAAGACAGACCCAACAAGAATCAAGACTGTAAATATCACAGCCAGACTAAGGGGGCAACAATCAAACAGCCGCGTGGCACGTGTGGGCCAGCATCCCATGCCCCGCCCCCGTGTGAGCCCCTCGGCCTTCTGGGATTGACAGAAAGGAGGGGCTCTGTCCACCGAGCATGACCCCGGGGCGGCCCCTCTGCTCAGCCAGGACCCCGCTCCCCGCAGCCTCCTGCACAGGATCAGCAGAACCACGTTGAAGTGCTCTGCCAAAGCAGAGGCCCCCGATCACACTGCGCCGTCCCTGAATTAAGTAGGAGTTTTACCAGGGGGACAGCAATGCCTCCAGGGCCAGCTTGAGGGCCCGGGATTTACTGAGCTCCAGCCGGGGTCACTGCTCCACGGTGACACCAGCGCTTCCAGCAGGAGACACGCACAGGGAAAGAAGGGGGACCTCATGGCGGGGGCCGGCCCGGTGATGGACGGCGGCAGGTAGCGGGGTTGCGAAGGTAGAAGCCGCCTTCATCAGGAAAACCAGGAACAGTGGGATTTTACCTCCACTGTCTTCTGGGGACAAGATGGGCCGACAGGGGTGTGATAATGAAGTTTGGTTTCAAGAACAAGAGGACCAGCATCAGTCACCTGTCTCAGAGTACCACGACCTCCAACCCTCCGTCAGCTGGATAAGCGGAGAGAGTCAGGGATACATGATGCAACCTGCTGAAGAGGGCCGCTCACTCCCATCACCCACGTCTGGTTTTGGGGAACGTTTCTGGACGTGGATTTTAAGACACCGTTCAGATGGGAGGTGAGAGAGCTCGGTGTCGCGGCCCTTAGAGGGAACCACCCCACTCTGGCCCCGCCCCCAGGACCAGCAAGACCTGCAGCTTCTCTGGGACGCGGGTGTACAGACCACGCACTCCTCAGTTACCTCTGCCAAGTGGCAGATCTCCTGGTCACTGTGCTCCCTGACTACCAGGCTGGCTTTGAACCACAGACCGTATGTCCCCAAGCCACCGTCTCTTTCTCAGTCTTGATTGGTCTAAGGCAACGAATGGGTCAAGGTCTTGGAATTAGATGAACAGTATTTAGATCCCAGCTCTGTGACCTTGAGTATCTTAACTTCTCCAAACATTCAAAACATGGTAATAGAGACAAGCAGAGTAAACTGCTGGAACAGTTACAAAATCCAGGAGCTTAAAGAACAGAGGGGTTTCCCGCCCTCTCACATAACGGTTCCAAGCGGCTGCCCCAGTTTGCAGGGGTCAGACCCAGGCTGAGGGCGCCACCGCCTCTTCTGCCCATGGCGTCCACGGCAGCTGTGGTCGCCCCCATTCTCGTCATTACAGAGCAGGCGGACAGCACAGACGGCGCATACCAGGGGTCGCCTGAAACCCCTTCGCGGATGCAGTCTCTGCGCTGGGCTGGAACAGTGCTGGGGTCCACAGGAAAGTCCAGCAGACATGCCCTGTAAGGCCTGCCACTAAGTGAGCATAAAACTATTTTCTCTAAAAGACGTAATGTTAAGTCATGTAAAACCCAGAAAATAGGCTGAAAGCCGCACCAGCTCTCTGAATCGTTCAAGAGGGTGTGGGCATCCCCACCCTCGAGCGTGCTCCCTTCACTGCCCCGCTTCCAAGGTCTCCTTCCTGTGTGAATCCAGTAAAGCAGGAAAGCCGAGGGCAGGCATAGGGCCGACCCCTCCCCAGATCAAAGACTCCAGGAGCCCCGCGCCGGGGTACCCCAGCCGCCCCACGCAGAGACCCCGACCCAGCAAGCCCACTGCTGCCGTGAGAACTGAGCCCTGGGCGCTGCGGAGAAAAGAGAAGGCCTTCAGCACGTGTGCCGCTCACACTCGAATGGGGCCCCGGCTGCATCAGGGGTGGGCCTTGCAGTCATGGCGCTCAGTGACGTCAGCCAGTCACAGAAGAACAGGTGCCGGTGACGCCACTCACAGGAGGTCCCCGGTCGCCAAACTCACAGACGGGAAGCACGGCAGACGTTACGGGGAGGGTGGGGCTCACGTTTAGGGGACAGAGGTTCGGTTTGGGAGGACGAAAGGAGCTCTGAGCTGGGTGGAGCTGTGGCCGCACGACCTGTGAACGTGCTCAAACCACTGAGCTGGCGTAAAGAATGGCTACGACGGCGAATGGTGTTTGTATCTGCCACGGCTGAGAAACGTGAAGGGGCTAATTCCGAACGTCCCGGCCCAACCGCAGGGGAACACGTGGGCACAGACAGGTGCAGGGACTCTTGAGGGCTCCACTGCCCTCCAGGCCTTTGGCCCCCGAGCCCCACCCAGCCCCGCCCTCCGCCACCTTCCGGGCCACAGGACGGGGCACGTGCGGGCCGGCCGTCCTCGGGGCCCTCCAGGCCATCCCTGTGGCTGGGGCCAGCCCAGGCCATCTTCCCCGTCGGTGAGAAGCACGTGGATGCTGGGAGCCGGCGAGCCGAGCAGCGCTTTGTAAAGGCCTCAGGACCCGGGGGGCTGGGCCCGAGCTTAGCCCCAGGGCCGTGTCCATCCACCCCCAGGATGAGAGTGCATTTCCTCTTCTCAGGACGCAAGCCTGTCGCCTGCTCAGGACCGGTCTGGGCAGCCGTTCCCAGGGCCACCTCCAGCCGCCGCCAAGCCCAGGGCCACAGGCTCGCCACCCTCGGGACCGTGTGCCCTGGCAGCACGCGCACACGCATGCGTGGACCTGTGCCCGGGGCGTGCACACACGTGAATCTGTGCCCGTGGCCCGGGCTCAGGGGGCGCAGGCCCTCCACGATCACAGGATGGAAAAACCCTCACGTTTATGGTGCACACTTACGCATGTGTAAAATCTGCACACTTTGAATGTGTGCAGATTTTTCAAGGTAGTGGGCCCCTTGGGGTTTGTACACCGCTGGCTCTGGGCCAGACGGCATCTACCGCATTGAAAGGGACCATTCTTTCCCCTGGCCCCTCCCCAGGTGCCTCCTCCAGGGAAACCTGAGCAAATGGGGCCTTTCCCGGAACGCGGGCCAGCCCCGCATCCTCAGAAGCCCACGCTCAGCTCGCGGGCCCAGCCCTGCGGCCCAGGCGGCCCACGTGACTCGTGAACTGTGACCCCGAGTCCCAGGGTGCAGCCCGTTTGTCATCACCCCCATATTTATGATCAGAGACTGCTGGTCTCGCCTGCAAAGCCATCGTTCAGACTGCCAGTCAAGTCCAGGAGTCCCCAGCTCTTTGCACTCCCTCCCCACCCATCTCCTCAGCTTTGAAGAAATGCCATTTCTTCCCCCCCAGGTCTCTTGTCTGATGGCCACTCCAATTTGGGGACCTAGTGAGGAGAGGACATGGCCGCATTCTCTCTGCTGGAGAAGGCACCCGCCAGGAGCCCAGGAGGAGACGGATCAGTTCTCACCACATGACCTATGCTGGACACAGGCCTCTGGTCGACGGGCCAGTCCCTTAGCTTCACCAGGACACCACGGGCTGTATTTCCTGAAACACAGCTTTTCAGTCTTTGTTTTCACTGTAAAACAATTTAGCATCGTGTGTAACTCACAATACGGCTTTGGCAACCCCGTGATTTTCGTGTGTTGATATTTTCCAATCCTGACTATATGAATGTTTCAAGGGGCAGCCAGTATTTTCACCTAATATATTGTTCAAAGCCACCTCCACCGGTGACAGAGTCCGCACCATCATGACCCTCCTGCTCTGCCCCCGTCCCATTCAGAGGGTGCATGGGGTTCATTCCCATCACTGGACACTCAAACGCAGCTTGTTTCTTCCACGGAATTATTTCCCTGAGATGAATCTCCATGAGCGGCGCGAGCCTGCCCACTGGTATAACCATTTCCCAACTTGCTTTCGGAGAAACTTTTAACAACTTACAACAACTAAAGTGAGCATTTTGGGGTTTTTTTACTGCAGCCTTGCCAGGAATTAAATTAGTTTTTGCTGACTTAGTAGCTAAAAAAAAAAAAAAAAAAAAAAAAAAAAAAAAAAAAAAACAACTCAAAAGGTTATCTTAATTTCCATTTCTTTGATGATTAGTAAAGTTTTTGCTTCCCTTAAACTTCATGCATTTTTAAAACAGCCCATGGCTACACCTTCATCCACTTTCTCTAGATTCAGCTTCAAAGCAAAGAATGCAAACAAGGCCCGAGGGGGAAAAGGGAGCTGAGATCATGTGAATGGCCTGTAAACTGACTTTCCAGTGCAAGTCACACACTTCCATCTCTCCGGAGACTGAGCTGGGAGCAAAGAAGTCGTCTCCAGGGAGAGAGAAGATTGGGCAGCATCTCCCTCCCTTTCCTGGGTCATGGGGGTTTCTGTGCTGACACCTGCTCCCTCCCCGGGGCCAGATCCTCCTGCGGGCTCTCACGGTCCCGCCAGCATCATCCCCTTTCCTCAACACCTGCCCCCAAATGTAAGCTCACCCTACACAGCTGTTTTGTCCTCAAAGGCCATGCTCCAGCACATACGTTCCAGCTTCTCCCCAGGAGTTCTTCAGGCTTGCAGTCTTTCTTTTTTCCAGCTTTACTGAGATATAGATGACATGAGACACTGTGTAAGTTTAAGGTGCACAACATGATAATTTGATGCACTTGTATATTGCCTGTGGTTCCCATCATAACTCCTGCAGGAAGCTCCATCTGGAGCCGATGGGGACACTGGTGCCTGACCACAGGCCATCAGGGACTTCCAAGGGGGGAAAAGAGAAAGGTTGAGGGGGAGGGAGATGCTTCTAGGTTAAAAGAGGCTTAAAAGACATCTACCAGTTCCAATGTGTGGGATTCACCTGGATCCTGATCCAAACAAACAGCTACCAAAAGATTATGACATTCATGAGACGACGAGAAATTGCAGCACTTACTGGATATTTGATGGCATTGAGGAAGTATGCTCATTTTTTTGGTGTGATCACGGCATTAGGGTTGTTTATGAATCCTCACCTTTAAGGGATAAGTACTAAATATGAATGGATGAAATGATATTGGGGTACAGAGGTAACAAGAGTAGTCATAGTTGGTACACATTAAATATATATGATTTTGTCAATTACGCCTCAATAAAAGTTGAAAAAAAGAAAACAGTGCTCATAGGCGAAGCTGTGTGGTGGGGACATGGGGGTTCATTAGACCATTCTCTCTACTCTTGCATTTTTTTAAACAAAGCTTAAAAACACGAATGGTGCCCTTTTATAAATACCTTTTTAGACACTGTGGAATGACTGGATTATTTTTCTCTTGTGTTCTGTCAGTATATTGTATATCATCAATTTCTAATTAGTGAGCCAACCCTGCCATCCTGGACAAAAAGCCACTCTGTCAGGGTCCCTTGTTCTCCTAATGGACTTTGTAATACATGTGTATAAATGTATGAAAAAAGAGAAGACTAGAAAGGAAAAACACAAAAACATTAACAGTAGTTACACCTGGATGGTCGATTATGGGTGATTTGCTTGTTTGTGTTTTGCAAACCTTTGTCAGTAAACACATCTTAATTTTTTAAAACTATCATTTAAAATAAACGACATCATGGTATCCCATAGGCAGTTGCAGGACTTCGACGAATCCTATTCTATTGGAATTTTGGCCTGTTCAATTATTCCAGAAACACAATCGGTTGGCGATTAATAGATGCACACAGGTTAAAAAGTGTGAGATCACCCTACCCTGTTATTTTTATTATTATTATTATTTTTTAAAGCCTTACTCAGTATCGGACTCAGACATTTCCCCACATGGCCAGTATTTTCTGTTTTCATTCTCCTCACTGCTCATCCCGTGATCTAAGACTCCTTTAAAAATAAAAAGCAAAACTACTGAGGAAACTTGAGAGCGTCTGGGACCAGGGGCCCCATCAGCCCTAACACCTCTCGTTTCTACCGCCACCCCGTGTTTCCAAGATGCTCCAGCGCTGACGCGGTTGACACGCGCCAGAAACTGGCACACACCCCGAATGCTGCTCTGAAAGCTATGAAGCAGGTCGGCCAAATGCAGTCACAACCATCGTTATAGCTGTCGGCAGAGCACCTGAGTTCTCAGATGCTTCCAGAGAAGCATCTTCCCACCCTCAACCACCCCGGGTCAAACAAACCGTAGGGAGGGGCTCGCAGGCTTCCTTCCTGCAGGTGTGGTTATTACCTGGCCCAGCCCCGGCTCCCCAAGGACACCTTGAATCCATCCTGTCCTCTATTGTTTCAAGCACAGTGATGTCAAGATCAAATTCCAGAGCCGCCTTATGATCTAAAGAGAGCCCAGACCTACCAGGTAGGGGAGGTTGGCCTACATGAGCCACTTACACACCAATTAAAAATAAACAAACCACGATATAACAGATACTGCCAAATACATAACCCTCTTTTAAAGAACGGCTTTCAGTGATCCAAAGGGAATGAAGTTTTGCCCAAAGAGAGGAAGGAATAAAATGATTGGGCTCTGCTCTCAGTAACAACGGTGCCATTTGTAAAAGCAAGAGAGACCTCAAAATCCTCCAGGGTCCATTCCCCTGGCTGCAGAGGCAGGATCCCAGGCACCTGGGTGGTCAGCATCCCATGAGTGGAGGAACATGACCCTAGGGAAACTGTGGGACGAGGTACTTTGCCCAAGGGGCTCCCATTCGGGAACATTATTAGGGGTCACAAGGTGACAGAGGTTGCATTCAAACGAGGCCACGTTCTTGGGGAATTCAAGTGTCCTCTGAGGAAGCTCATGGAGTTTTAATATAAAGCAAGTAAGTATCTTTGGATCCATTTTATAGCAGAAGTTACACATTTTCCCACTGTCTGCAAAAGCACAGAATAGTTTTGGCATTTATCTGCTTTGCTTGATTAGTCTGTAGTTGCGAGACTGCTCATTTGGATAAAATCTATTTGTCGTCTAATGGATCCAAATAATTGGCTGATCTCTGCCAAGTCTGCTTTTGTGTTGTTTTTTGTTTTTTGTTTTTTACTCTGTGCTCAGCGGTCCTGGCTTTGGGGAACTCCTTTCTTTGTGCCTACTCAGTAATCGAGAAGAATCATTTTTAAACCAAAAATAGATAAATAATAGACCTTAGCAATGCCTTTGATTTGCAAAAGCAATAAATAGACAAAGAGCAGCGGGAAAGCAAGGGCGGAGGTGGAGAGTGTGCAGAGTGCCCCTCGTGCCCACCCTCGCCTCGACGTCCTGCCTTCCTGTCCTCACTGCTGACCTGGCCTCACCTGCGGCCTCAGTCCCCTGAGAACAGAGGGCAGCTTGCAGCAGGACCTCAGCAGACGGCGGCAACTAATTTCCTAGCCGAGGTTCCCGTTGTTGGTACAACGCTTTAAAGCAAATGCCCGGGATGGTCTCCCAGCCTCCAGCCTCGGTCCCGCAGGCGCAGCTCTGAGGCCCCTCGAGACTGCTTTCAAGCGCGTGACCGTTCAGAGACCCTTGCGGGGGGGTGGGGGGGGGGGGGGGGTCGCGCAGATGCGTGGGGTCTGGGCGGCCTGGGGACCTTTTAGCCGATGCTCAAAACTCCGTCTTCGTTCTTTCAGGGCCCCGGGACAAGATCCTTGCCAGAGCCACGGCTCAGAACCAGTGAGCCCGAAGGCCATCGGGGCCCCTCTTCCAGAGGGGAGGCCGGGCTCCAAGGAGGACAGGCGAGGAGACCAGACCGTCTTTCCTTAAGTGAGGCCGAGGGGTCGCCGGCAGCCCGCCGGGCCTCAGGTCCTGGCTGACGACTGTCCGACCAGACAGACGGCCGGTGAGAGCTCTGACCAGCCGAAGGGGAAAGCAGGCCTGCTCTGGTTCGTCTCACTCCCCAAACTGGAACCATCTCCAAGGCCTGAAGAGCTCCAGACACCTGGGTAACACACGGCCTCGTCGCCGTGCGCAGCCGCCGACGCACGTGTGCTCACAGGGCGATCCGGGCGCGGATCCTTCCGTCTCACAGCTCGGCTGCTGCGATGGAAGGGGAGGACCCGCCGTGCTCACCCCACTGGAGTGAGAGCCGCAGCTCCACGCCGCGGGGCCTCGTGGGGGCGGAGCGTTTCGGCCCCTGCGGGACGCCAGGCATTCCCTCCGCCTCCCTGGGGCAGGCCTCCCCGCCGGCGCCGTTCCCCGACGTCCCGGTGCGAGGTTTAAGCTCTGCCAGCCCAGCGCACGCTCAGCTTCCAGGCGGTCCGCTGTACTGAGAATATAGTGTTGAAAAAAACGGAACTTAACGGCTTGTTTCAGAGTTTCGGGCGCTGTCTGTGAAGACCCGCTAAGTTCCGAGAACTGTGCCGAGGCTCTGCTTGAGCAGCACTTCCACC
>NW_006779033.1:2270265-2285486 GCF_000442215.2 Lipotes vexillifer | reverse complement strand
TTGTCTCCATTTCTCTTGTCCTTCCCCTACGGCAGGTCCCACAGCATTTTGGAGGCAAGACCGAAGTCAGGAGGGCAGGCCACTCGTCAGACGCGTGCCGGGCGCGGGCCCTGGAGCCTCCGCTCTGCCCAGCTCCCAAATGGCCCCCCGAACCTGCTTCCTCAAAGGGCCACGGTGGTAATGCCACCTCTGCAAGGGTGTTAAGAAAATAAAATAACCCACGTACACTAGAAGGCCATCAACTCAAGGACCCCCCGGCCAGTCTACAGGGGTGGGTTTAATGTGACCAGTGCAGCGCTTGAAAACATTTAAAAATGAGTCTCAGAGGCGGGATGGTCTCTTGGCTCAGCACAAATCCCTCTGTGCCCCGTTTTCCCCGGCCAGCTGACTCGCTACCCGGCTTCCCCAGTTGGCCCCCCCGGGGACAGGGGGCAGGGGAGACGTTGAGAGGTCACATGCTCCGCAGTGACCCAGGAGAAGCAAGAAACGCCTGTGGATGCGGGGACCGGGAGGGACGCCCGTCCACACCCTCACCTCTCACCTGTGCGCACCTGCTCCAAGAACACACCAAGCTGAGGGTTCACGGAAGAGGATGTCCTCCTCCCCTCCCCCATGACCCCGGGAGCCACGCGGGGCCTCACTGAGGATGAAACAGACGCAGGGCCGTCCAGCTCATTCCCTGCCAGAGGACGGGGAAGCTGCCCGGACAGACGAGGGTCTGGGCCCATGTCGGAGGGTCCTGCGTGCAGATATGTGATGGAGGAGGGCGATGACTTTTCCAATAGCTTCACTTCTTACATTTTCAGCTACCGTCATTGGAGGCATCGGTGGAGCAGAGTCCTGTGGGGCAACTCCCCAGATGCACAAGGACCAGGGCAGCTGGAGCACAGGTAAGCCCGAGGCGAGGCGGGGGGAGGGACAGTGGGGGGAACGCTGCTCCCTCCCCTGGTGCATCGACCCCTACTTTCCAAGTTCCCAAAGCTCTGGCATCTGGGGCCCCTTGAGGTGAGGGACTGCTCCTCCCTGCGTAGCCAACTCGTAGAGATGGCAAAGGGCTCACCTGCCAGCCTGCCTTCCCACCAGTCCCCAGCCCACAGCCGCACCTCCTGACGGGCCCCCATGCTCTGGTCCACTTCCCCTCAAGGCCAGGGGCTGGACGAGCAGGGACAGGCCCCAGGCCCCAGAGCACACGGCAATATCCAAAATAGCCAGTCCTAGACCTGCTTCCCCTGCCTTGTCTTTTCCTTCACATGGAAACCACAGTAAAAGCTCTGTGGCCGCTCCTCACACCTTCTACCTTCTGACGGACCCTGGTGTTTCCCTGCGCAGCCTCCCTGGCACGGCACACCCCTCCTCCTGGAACTTGCACTAATAAACTGTCTTCCCGACGGCAGTCCTCTGCTAATCTGTTGGCTTTACCTATCTGCATAATAATAATAATACCTACATTTTAAAGCACAGAGGATCCAATCTATCTTTGATAAGGAGGAAAAAATTCTCTATTTCTGGGTCTTCACTTAGATGATCACAAATCACCCAGTTAAATGAGACGCTCCCAGGCCAGGGCATTGTAACCTACAAGGGCAGCTCAGAAAGTGTGGTCCCTGGAGCAGTCATCTAGGGAATGCTCAGGGGAAAGATTGCAGTCAAATGTTTTGGGGAACCACTGTTTCTGAGAGTCACAGAGCACTTTAGTATGTTAAAGTCCTGGGAGAAATCAGTTTAAAATGTATTTGTTGCTGAAAGTGTTTTTCAAATTGCATCTATGACAGCTATGGATGGCCCATGACTAGTTGTTGTGAGAACACATTTGGGAAACACCAGCCTACAACAAACAGCTACTTAAGAACCTGTTCCTTAACTAAGTTATATGAGAAATTTCAGAATTTAGGGCCAATGCACCATTTTCTCAACTGATAGGTTAGTATGCTTTATTATTTCTGAATCTATAACTGATCCCAGTAACTGTCTCACAGACAAAAGTTGGAAAAATAACGTGGCAGAAGCTGTTAGTCACCTCACAATTTCCCTTCTCCCCAATTTAGTCCCAGAGCCCTGTTTTTCCTTGGGAGGGGCCACATGCCCACCTGACAGGCTGCATTGCCCAGCCTTCCTGACAAGTATCATCAGGTGACTATGTTCACAGTGTGGCGGGAGCTCTGGGCAGATTTCTTCATGAGATAACTCTGTTGGGTAGTGAGCCCATTTTGCCCATTCATGGCTCTTTTTTTCCTGCTCTGGAATACAGATGTGATGGCAGGAGGCCCATCGATTATTTTGGACCATGAGGTTTCCCTGAGAATGCACCTGGGAACAGAGAGTCGGAAGAGGCCTGGATCCCTGCTGACACTGTGATGCTGCTGCATCACCCAGGAATGAAAAGAGTGATACCTAATCACTGGAATGCCTAGATATGGACCTGCTTTCCATCACAGAGTAAACTCCTATATGTGGAAGTCACTGCTATTTGAGGTTTTCCTTTACATGCAGTGGAACCAAATCTTAACCAAAGAAAAGAGAGAAACTACTTGGGAGAGTTTATTGATGCTTCTGGTGCAGCAGTTGACCTGATAACCAATGGCAAAATCCCCTTTGCACCTAAGGGTTCCTCCTCACCCCAGAATCTTAGCCTGTGGCCCTTTCTCCTTTCTTCAGGACGGGAGTCATGTTTCCCTTGCCAGATCCCTTACAGAATCACACAACAGGACTTTTCACCGAGCGTTGCTTTCACAGTGTAAATTTCTCCTGTAAATCTTATTCTCGTTTTCTTGCAGGTGTCTCCCTTTTGCATGGAGCCTCTCACCACAAGGTTGCCACGTCACTTCGGTGTGTTATTTTCATCAGGTGCCTACCCCTTTTTCTCCATCTGCCAGGAATTGAGTTTCCAGTAAGAGGGAGTTTCTTTTTGATTCAGTGAATTGCTGTAAGAAGAGGGGCAAAGCTATTTTGATTAGGGTGCGTTTGCTTAGATGCCTTTTCCAGCTGTGAAATTCAAGAGCTCCTGTTTGGATTCTCTCTGTCTGCAAGGCCCCCCCAAGAAACAAAGTCTCGTTCAAGCAAAAATGCATAACTGTTCTTCATCTCAGAAATAACGGCGTCTAAGGGAAAGTCCGTGACAAGGTTTGCTTCCTTCCTTTGAGCACGCTTTTACACAGAATGGTAAGTGGGATTTAAGATCTCAATCTTGTGAAAACTGTCTCAGTCCTCTTGAGATGCTCTAACAAAATGCCACAGACTAAGCAGCTTAGAAGCGCAGATGTTTCTTCCTCGCAGTTCTGGAGGCTGGAAGGGTGCCAGTACGGTCGGGTGAGGGCCCCACCTGAGATGCAGACGGGTGGCTTCTCCCTGGGTCCTCACGAGGCGGAAGGGGTGAGGGAGCTCTGTGGGGCCTCTTTTGTAAGAGCACTAATCCCTTTCATGAGGGCTCCATCCTCGGACCTAATCACCCCCAAAGGCCTCACTTCCTACCACCATCACACTGGGAATGAGGTTTCCAACATATGAAATTTGGTGGACATAAACATTCAGACCATAGCAAAAATATTACGGTTTACGTAGTCATTCACCTTAGTCTCTAGACTAAGGGTGGACAGATGGACAGTTACAGATAAATAGATAGATAATAGATGGATAAATGATAGATGGGTAAGAGATAAAAGAGAGACAGAGAGACACACAGAGAGAGACACTAATGGCCTCATAAAACGACTGAGAGTCTAGTTCAATTTCCTTCATTTACTGATGAGGAAATTAAGGCTCAGAGAAAACCAGCCTCGGTTTCCCAGTAACACCTGAAACCTGGGGTCCTGACGCCCGGCGCCCATCGTGGCCACCCTGCTTCACTCCCAGTGGAAGTGGTCAGGTTGCACTAACTCACGCCGCAGGGGAGCAGCCCCAAGTCTCCAGGCTCCCGACAGCAAAGGCTGGCCTCTGGCTCCCACCTTGCCCACAGCTGGTCCACGGGAGGGCCTTCTGCTCGCCGCAGCCATCGGGCACCAGCCACCACCTTGCGTCCCAGCATCTCAGCGCAGCCCCGAGTTCGCAGCTGCCAGGAAGGACGCACGCGGGCCTTCCAGCACCCTTCACGCATCCGTGCGGAAGCAGCCTGCGTTGCTGCCTCTTGCTGCAGGGAACGTCCACACCTGCTTCGCCAGGTATTACAAATAGGGGGGCTGGGGGGCAAAGGAAGATGCGCCTGCCAAACCTTTCTCAAGATGACACAGAATGCACCTCCGATGGAGCCTTGGGAAATCACAGCCCCAAGTCCCAAGGAGCTCTTGGCATCTCTAGCTCTGCCTCTTTATCTTTAGATCTGAGACTTTACGATTTTAAACCCTTAATGCTGTGGCCACGAAGAAAACTCTGTTTCTGGAGCGCGCCGTGCTGTCAGCTAGATGTTCCGCGGAGAATGTGAGACCTGCAAGGAACGTCGTCTCCTTTAGCTCGTCCCCATGAGGCCGTCTGGAAGATGTTATCACCATTTCACAGTGGATCAAACAGGCTCGGAGGATAAAAGCCAGTGGACCAAGTGCATCAGTCAGGACGAGCCAGGTTCTCCTGCGGTGACACCACATCCTAAGATCCCAGTGTCTTCACATGCGTGTCTTCTTGCCCCTGGGGTGTGGCCAGCATGCTATTCACTTTACAAATACTTTCAAATACGTCTTCTTGGACATTTGAAAATTTTGGTTTTTCTTTTAACTCTGAACATATGTCAACAAAACTCTCACCTTTCTTGGATGTTATCATGCAGCATTTTCAAATTTATAGTGGTCTGTGATCCGTTTTAACTATCTACACCTATCAGAAAAGTGTAAGCTGTCAAGTTAAACGTGTGAGATGTAAACTGTTTTTCAAAATTCCTTTGGGGAGGGCTTCCCTGGTGGCGCAGTGGTTGGGAGTCCGCCTGCCGGTGCAGGGGACTCGGGTTCAAGCTCTGGTCCAGGGGGATCCCACATGCTGCAGAGCAACTAAGCCCACGCGCCACAACTGCTGAGCCTGCGCTCTACAACTACTGAGCCTGCGTGCCACAACTATTGAAGCCCACACGCCTAGAGCCCGTGCTCTGCAACAAGAGAAGCCACCACAATGAGAAGAGAGGCCTGTGCACAGCGGTGAGGGGTAGCCCCCGATCGCCGCAACTAGAGAGGGCCCGTGCACGGCAACCGAGACCCAACACAGCCATAAATTAATCAATCAATCAATTAATTAATTAATTAACTTCCTTTGGGGAGTCTGAGGAAAACGCATGCAGACCACTAAGTTATCTGACGTAGTTGAGTTTTAAGCAGGAAAGATCCCATTAGCATCAGAAGACAGGCCACTGATGCCCTGTGGCCAAAGTGGCAGGACGGTCATACCGTAGGGGTCACGGGGGCCAAGGGATAAATGGAGCTTGGGCTCAAGTCCTTCTCACTGCGAACCTTGTGGATCTATAAACTTACCCTCTGGTTATTTTTCCAGCTGCTGAACACAGAGTTGGAATAGAGGACCCTCAACACGGAACCCCACGGCCCTCCTCACCTAAGGAGGCAGGACTGTTAAGGTGAGAAGGACCGAGCTGAAGACCCTGGGCCACCTCCCCACCAGAAGGGTCCATCCAAAGCGATGTCATGCCCCTGGGTGAACTGCCAAAGAACTGAAGATGTAAGGATGCTCCGTGACTCCCACTTAACTCCCCTGCTGGACCAGCGTGGACTACAGAGGGTCCTGGGGGTGACAGGTTCACTGTTATTTCCATCATCTGATGACCCCACGTGCACCTGTTGTTCTACTGTAGTCTTATTACTAGAACGACTCAGCACAGCCCTGGGCACCCGATAGGCAGCTATCAATTTGGGAAATGCTTTTTTCTGTTTCCCAATAAAACCACCAGAAGCAATCTTATTTTACCTACTAGGAACAGCAGGGCAGCTTCAGTCCGACTCTGTGCCAGGCCCCATCTTCTCTCTTGATTCCGCCTGCAGGGGACCGTGTTCACTTCCACGTCCCTAGGACATCGTGCAGGCCCACCACCTTGGTGCTCTCATTCTTCCCAAGCCTGGTGAGAAGAAACAAGTACATCTGACACCTGGATGTGTGCCAGAGGGTGGATGTTGCCCCCCCAGGATCAACCTGCTCCCTCAGCAGAACTGCTGTGTCCAGGGCCAGGGGGTGATGGGCATCTCTCCCTGCGCAAAGCCAGAGGCAAGAGAGCACGTGCACCCCTGCTGCCACCAAAGAGCCACGGCACTTGACAGGACTCTGTTTAGAAACTAATATGAACTACACATGAGCCACAGCCAGCCCCGTTTCCCAAATCACCCATTAGCCTGCCAGCTTTGAGAGGAAGCCAGGGCATCACTCGGGCCACGTGCAAGGAGCTCTACCACTTAGGGCTGCGACAGGTCTGACAGTGTCTCTGTGAAGTGTCTCTGCAGATCAGGATACAAATGGTGCCCAGGAAATCACGGCTGAGGCTGGGTGTCCAGTCCCGGAAGTTAGCATCACGGAGACGACAGCATCTCAGTAGAAGAAAGGACCACCCAGAAATAGGAGCTCTCAGGAACAAGGACTTCAATCTCCCCAACAGACAAAGAGCTCTACCCAGCAGAGGCAGAGGATGAGGGCGAGAGAAAAACATGTGCTCAGGATAAGGAAAGGCTGTTAAGGAGTCCAACTTCAGGCTCAAAAGTCTTGAAAAAATGAGGACTGTAATAACATTTTTCCTTCTTTTCTCTGTTACATCCAAGTCATTTTCTTTCTCCTCCTATAGGCCCTAATATTTCATACAGGATATGTTTTATAATTTGTTCTATGGGTTATGAGATATCAAGAAAGGATTATGACTGAACTAGACTAGGACATAGAGGAGAATGTAGACCTTCCATGAGAAACGAATACAGTGGCTGACGGGACTTAGCTTTCCCCTTTGGGGAGGAAAATGAGTTCTTTCACTTTTCTAGCTTTATTGAGATAAAACTGACATATAACACTGTATAAGGTTAAGGTGTACAGTGTTGATTAGATACACTTATATATTGCAAAATGATTCCAACCATAGCATTAGCTAACACCTGCATCACATAATCCATTTCTTTTTTGTGTGGAGAACATTTAACAGGTACTCTCCTAGCAGTTCAAGTATATAATACAGTGTCATTAACTACAACCACCACACTGTACCTTAGATCCCAGGAACTTATTCAGTTTCTAACTGGAAGACTGTAATCTTTGACCAACATCTCCCCTTTTCTTCCACCCCCTAGCCCCTGGTTACCACCATTCCAGTCTGCTTCCTTGAGTGCAGCCTTTTAAGATTCCGTATGTAAGTGATATCAGACAGTATTTGTCTTTCTCTCTCTGATTTATTTCACCCAGCATAATGCCCTCAAGGCCATCCATGTTGTCACAAACAGCAGGATGTGCTTCTTGCTCATGGCTGAATAATGTTCCATTTTATACATATTCACTGCATCCTTTTGATCCGTTCATCCACTGATGAACACTTAAGTTGTGTCCATATCTTGGCTATTGTGAATAATGCTGCAAAAAAATGTGGGAGTGCAGAATCTCTTCGAGATCCTGTTTTCGTTTCCTTTGGATATGTGCCCAGAAGTGGGATCACTAGATCAAATGGTAGAGTTCTATTTTTAATTTTTTGAGGAGGTTCTATACTGTTGTCCATAATGGCCGCACCATTTTATATTCCCACCGATGGTGCACAAGAGTTCCAATTTCTCCACAGCCTCACCGGCACTTGTTATTTTCTGGATTTTTTTGACAGCAGCCGTCCTGAGGGGCCTGAGCTGATACTTCCTGGTGGTTTTGACTTGCATCTCTCTGATAATTAGCGACGTTGAGCACCTTTTCATGTGCTCGTTTAGCCATTTGTACATCTTCTTTGAAGAAATATCTATTCAACTCCTTTGCTCATTATTTTGTTGTTGAACTGTAGGAGTTCTTTATATTATTCTGGATAGTAACCCCTTATTAGATATGTGACTTGCAAATATATTTCTCATTCCATAGGTTGCCCTTTAACTCTGTTGATCATTTCCTTTGATGTACAGAATCTTTTTAATTTGATATAGTTCCATTTGTTTATTTTTGCTTTTGGTGTCAAATCCAAAACAAACAAACAAAAAAACATTTTGCCAAGACTGATATCAAGGAACTTACCCCCTCTTTTCTACTAGGAGTTCTACAGTTTCAAGTCTTATGTTCAAGTCTCTCGTCCATTTTGTGTTGATTTTTATGTACGGTGTAATAGAGAGGCCAGTTTCATTCTTTTGCATGTGGCTATAAAGTTTTCCCAACACCGTTTATTGAAGAAACTGTCCTTTCCCCCTTGTGTATTCTTGCCTCCTTTGTCATAACTGAATTGACCCTATATACATGGGTTCATTTCTGGTCTCTCTATTCGGTTCCACGGATCTATGTGTCTGTGTTTATTCCAAGACCATACTCTTCTGATTACTGTAGCTTTTAGTTTAGTTTGAAATCAGACAGGGGGAATGCCTCCTTCTTCTTTTTTAAGATTGCTTTGGCTATCTGGGATCCTCTGTGGTTCCATACTAACTTTAGGATTGTTTTTTCTATTTCTGCAAAAAATGCCATTGGAATTTTGACAGAATTACATTTAATCTGTAAATCACTTTGGATAGCATAGACATTTTAATATTAATTCTTCCAGTCCATGAGCAAAAAAATATCTTTCCATTTATTTGTGTCTTCTTCAATTTCTTTCAGCAGAGTCTCTTTTTAGCATACAAATCTTTCACCTCTTTGGTTAAATTTACTCTTAGGAACTTTTTTTTTTTTTTTTTGGTGCTATTTGTATATGATTGCTTTCTTAATTGCTCTTTCTGACAGTTCATTGTTAGTGTTGAGAAATGCAACTGATGTTTGCATATTAACTTTGTAACCTGCAACTTTACTGGATTCATTGATTAGTTCTAACAATTTTTTGGTGGAGTCTTTTTAGGGTTTTATATATAATATCAAGTCATCTGCAAATAGAGATAATTTCACGTCTTCCTTTCTGACTTGGATGCCTTTTATTTATTTTTCTTGCTTAATTGCTCTGACTTCCAGTACTATGTTGAATAAAAGTGGCAAGAGTGGGCATCCTTGTCTTGTTCCAAATATTAGAGAAAAAGCTTTCAGGTTTTCACGGCTGAGTTTGACATTAGCTGTGGGTTTGTCATATTTAGTCTTTATTATGTTGAGGTATGTTTCCTCTATACACAATTTGTTGAGATTTTTATCATAAACATATGTTGCATTTTGTCGAATGCCTTATCTGCATCTGTTGAGAAGATAGTACGATTTTTCGACTTCATTTTGTTAATGTGGCGTATCATGTTGATTGATTGCTGATGTTGAGCCATCCTTACATTCCTGGAACAAATCCCGCTTGATCACGGTGTATGTCCTTTTATTGTGCCATTGATTTCAGCTTGCTAATATTTTGTTGAAGATTTTTGCATCTACATTCATCAGGGATATTGGCCTATAATTTTATTTTCTTGAATTGGCCTTGTCTGGTTTTGCTATCAGAGTAATGCTGGCCTCATAAAATTAGTTTGGAAGTCTTCCCTGCTTTTATTTTTTTGGAAGAGTCTGAGAAGGATTATTAATTCATCTTTGTATGTTTTGGTAGAATTCACCAGTGAAGCCATCTGGTCCTGGAGTTTTATTTGTTGGGAGGTTTTTGATCACTGATTCAATTGCCTTACTAGTCATTGGTCTGCTCCTATTTTCTATTTCTTTATGATTTAGTCTTGGTAGGGCATATGTTTTAGAAATTTATCCATTTTTTCTAGGTTGTCCAATTTGTTGGCATATAATTATTCATAATAGTCTCTTATGATCCTTTGTATTTGTGTGGTATCAGTTGTAATTTCTGCTCTTTCAACCTAATTTCATTTATTTGAGTCCTCTTTTTTTCTTGGTAAGTCTAGCTAAAGGTTTGTCCATTTTGTTCATCTTAAAAATAAAAACAGCTCTTAGTTTCATTGATTTTTTTCTATTATCTTTTTAGTCTCTATTTCATTTATTTCTTCTCTGACCTTTGTTATTTTTTCCTTCTGCTACTTTTGAGCTTAGTTTGTTCTTTTTCTCATTCCATGAGGTATAAAGTTAGGTTGTTTATATAAGATCTTCCTTTTTTCTTAATGTAGGCATTTATCGCTATAAAATTCCCTCTTAGAACTGCTTTTTCTACAGCCCATAAGTTTTGGTGTGTCGTATTTTCATTTTCATTTGTCTCAGATATTTTCAAATTTCTCTCTTGATTTCTTTTCTGACCCATTGGGTGGTCAGGAACATAGAGTTTAATCTCCACATATTTCTGAAATTTCCATGTTTCTTCTTGTAATTGATTTCTAGTTTCATATCATTATAGTCAGAAAAGATGCTTCGCTTGATTTCAATCTTCTTAAGTTTATTGACTTGTTTTGCGGCCTAACATATAACCTATCCTGGAAAATGTTTCGTGTGTGCTTGTGAAGAATGTGTATTCTGCTGCTCTTGGATGTTATGTAAATATCTATTAGGTCTCTCTGGTCTAATGTGTAGTTTAATGTCCTGTTTCCTTATTGATTTTCTGTTTGGATGATCTATCCATTATTGTAAGTGGGGCATTGAAGTCCCTGGCCATTAGTGTATTGCTGTCTATTTCTCCCTTCAGGTCTGTTAATACTTGTTAATACTTGTATTATATATTTAGGTGCTTCTATGTTGGGTGCATAAATATTTACAGATGTTATATCCTCTTAATGAGTTAACCCCTTTATCATATATAATGCCCTTCTTTGTCTCATGTTACAGTCTTTGGCTTAAAGTCCATTTTGTCTCACATAAGTATAGCTACTGCTTTCTTTTGGTTCCCATAGGCATGCAATATCTTTTTCCATTCCTTCACTTTCAGTATGTTTGTGTCCTTAAAGCTGAAATGAGTCTCTTGTAGGCATCACACAAATGGGTCTTTTCTTTCATTCAGCCACACTATGTCTTTTGATTTGAGAATTTAGTCCACTTACATTTCAAGTAAGTATTGATAGGTGTGGACTTACAATTGTCTATTTGTCAGTAGTTTTCTGGTTGTTTTGTGATTCCTTTCTTCCTCTCTCATTCTCTTCCTTTGTGATTTGGTAATTTTCTGTAGTGGTATCCTTAGATTTCTTTCTTTTTCTCTTTTGTGTGTCTACTATAGGTTTTTGTTTGTAGTTACCATGGGGCTTTTATAAAACATCTTTCATTTGTAACAATTTTTAGCTGCTAACAATTTAACTTCAAACATATACAGAAGCTCTGTGTGTATACACTTTCCTTCCCATGCATTTTACATTTTTGGTGTCACAGTTTACATCTGTTTACATTGTGTATCCATTAACAAATTATTATAGTTATAGTTATTTTAATATTTTTTATCTTTATACTACAAATATAAGTGATTTACATACCACCTTTAAAACATCAGAGCTTTCTGAATTTAACTCTATATTTACCTTTGCCAGTCAGTTTTATTCTTTGATATGTTTTATTTTACTAATTAGCTTCTTTTCATTTCACCATGAAGTAGTCCCTGTAACATTTCTTTTTTTTTTTTTTTAATTAATTAATTTATTTTTGGCTGTGTTGGGTCTTCGCTTCTGTGCGAGGGCTTTCTCCAGTTGCAGCGAGTGGGGGCCACTCTTCATTGCGGTGCGCAGGCCTCTCACTGTCACGGCCTCTCCCGTTGTGGAGCACAGGCTCCAGACGCTCAGGCTCAGTAGTTGTGGCTCACGGGCTTAGTTGCTCCGCGGCATGTGGGATCTTCCCGGACCAGGGCTCGAACCCGTGTCCCCTGCATTGGCAGGCAGACTCCCAACCACTGCGCCACCAGGGAAGCCCCGCTGTAACATTTCTTGTAAGGCTGCTCTAGTGGTGATGAACTCCTTCAGCTTTTCCTTATCTGGAAAACTCTTTACCTCTCCTTCAATTCTGAAGGACAACTTTGTCATGTAGAATATTCTCTATTGACAGGTTGTTTTTTTCCTTTCAGCACTTTGAATATATCATGAGACTCACTTCTGGCCTGCAAAAGTTTCTGCTAGAAAATCTGCTAATAGTCTTATGGGGTTTCCCTTGTATCTATCAAGTTGCTTTTCTCTTGCTGCTTTTAAGATTCTCTCTTTGTCTTTAACTTTTGACCATTTACTTATGATGTGCCTCAGTATGGGTCTCTTTGGATTCATCTTGTTTGGAACTCCCTAGGATTCCTGGATCTGGATGCCTGTTTCTTTCCCCAGGTTAGGGAAGTGTTCAGCTATTATTTCTTTGAATAAGCTTTCTGCCCCCCTCTCTCTGTCCTCCTTTTGAGACCCCTATAGTGCATGTAATGGTCTGTTTGATGGTGTCTCATAAGTCCCTTAAGCTGTCTTCACTCTTTTTTGTTATTTTTTTTAAAAATTTTTGCTCCTCTTATTGGACGAATTCCACTGCCCTGTCCTTGAGTTCACTGTTTCTTTCCTACACCTGACCTAGTCTGCTGCTGAGTTACTCCATTGTATTTTTCAGTGCCGGTATTACAGTGTCCAGCTCAGTGATTTCTGTTTGGTGCTTTTTAATATTTTCTATCTCTTTGTTGAAATTCTCATTTTGTTCATCATTGTTCTCCTGACCTCAGTGAGCATCTTCATGACTGTTATGTTGAACTCTATCAGGTAAGTCAGTTATTTCCATTTCATTAAGGTCTGTTTCTAGAGTTTTTTCTTGTTCTTTTGTTTGGAATATATTCCTGTTTCTTCATTTTTCTTGGTTCTCTGTGTTGGTTTCTGCACATTGGATAAAACAGCTACCTCTTCCAGTCTGGATGGAATGGTCTCATGTAGGAGAACCTCATCAGTCAGCCCAGCCTGAGGTCTTGTCTGTCTCTCAAACCTTTGTGACTGTCCAAGCCATCCTCTTTGTCCCTGGTGCTTCCCAGTAGTAGAGGGGGTGCCAAGGCCCATCAGTGTCTCAAAGGGGAGCACTACAGTCAGCACCTAGATGCAGGTTGATTGGAAGCTGGACTGTCAGACAGTAGCTAGGAAAATATATCGTTAGGGCACTTCTAGGGAAAAACTGGGAGATGAGCGTTTTTGCCTGCTCTCTGTACTTGGCCTGGGTCTATAGCAGTGGGGGGCGCTCCTGCACCTATTGAGAACAGTTTCTGTGTTTGCTACAGTCCTGCAGGACTCATGAATGCAAGCCCTGTGGGCTATCAGAGCCGGGAGATGCGGGGACCCGTCCCTCGGGTGACAGCTGCTAATGTTGGGGTGCCGATGTATGTACGCACTCCTTTGAGGGAGATGCTGACAATTTGGAGTGGGTTAGAAGGATACTGCGGAGGCATCCGCTGATTCCCTAGTCTTGGGGGAGGAGGAGCAGGCAGCCTCTAGCCTCTGGATGTCACAGCTACAGTGGAAGCCTGGGCCTCAGGCTTGTAGTGTCTATGCAAATAGACCCTTTTCAGGGAAGAACTGGGAGCTAGGGCTTTTTGTCTGTTTCTTGGGCCTCTGGCAGAAAGCACAAAGTGCTCTCTCTAGAGACTGTTAAAAAGTGTTTCTTTGTTTGCTGTATATAGTCTTGTGGGTTTCATAGACACAAATCCCATTGGCTTCCAGAGCTGGATGTTTGGGGGGCTTGTCCCTCATTTGAGAGTCTTAAAAGTTGGTGTGCTTGCCCTGGGGTCCAAATTCTTTGCTCCTCCCTGCTGGACAGAGATGTGCCAGGAGTGGGGTTTATGGCGAGAGTGTGTCTCAGCCTTTCCTACCAGTTCAAGGTGGGTATTTCCTCATTCGCCCAATGTGTAGGAGTCACTCAGCTGGTTTTTGAACTTCTTTCACCCGCAGAGATGGAATTGCTCTGTGGATGGCTGTGCAGTGAGTCCACAGGGGGAGGAGGCCTTAGGAGCCTCCTCTGTCGCCATCTTGGAATAGAACCCAAAACGAGTTCTATTTTTTACTGCATGATGAATTGTTGATGTTCAAAAGCTTAAATATGGGAAGAAGGGCATGATGAGAGGTGAGTGACGCAAGTGGAGGACCGTGCTGTGCACGTGAACGGAGTCACCCAGCATCCCCGCTGACACCCTTCCTATGTGCTGCCCTGTATCTCAGGAGCTGGAAAACTAGAGTTGTCACTGCATTTCCCCAGTTCTTCTGCATCTAGGGTTCAATAGCACTTTAGGTCCCACTACTTAGAAACATGAATGCAAGTTTGGAAAGTCTGTTTCTAATACTTCTGCTGACAGCACCATCGTGGAGGTGTCACCTCTCTGTGTAAGCAGTGTCCATTGACTGGCTTGTGGGACATTGAAAAGCACTGCCCAGGGCAAGTATTTAGCCCGTGTAGATTGCACCAGGCACAGCACGGTTCTGGATCCAGCAGCACGAGCAGGACCTACCCAGGGGGCTTTCCTGATGGTGCCAACTCCCTGTCAGGGTAGCTTCCCGATCATGGCAGGTGGTATGGCTATGGAGCCTGCAGCTGTGGCTGCCGTCTCCCTGCATGGTTGAGGTCTGCTGAATCAGAGGAGAGGCAGTCACTTCTTTAGTTCCACAGGGTGGCTTTGGGCAGTGATCTTAAAAGATCAATCTGGAATCTGTTTCTTCAGTCTCCCCAAAGAGTCTGTAAACCATGTAATATCCTGGAATAAATCCCTTTCTACTTCAACTAGATTGAATCCTGTTGTCTGCAAGTGGATCCAGGCAATACACCACGTAGCCCTTTGCTATTCCTTTCCCTGCATATCCTTTTTTTCACTAAACCAAGTCACTACACGTGGATCTAGAATATATTATTCATTCTCCTTGGCCAAACCACAGGCTTCCCTTTTTAAAAATGCAACTTGAGATTCACCCTCCATGAAGCCGTTTTAGATGAGTTCAGAAACACATCCCGTTTCCTCTGAAACTGTAACTTAGACACTTAGTAACGGCTCTTTGGGGACTCCAAGAACATTAATCAGTTTCAGAACCAGAGTCAGAATATTTCCCCCGGGAGGCATATTTCACATGAAGTAAAAAGTACTTTGACCTTAGCAGAGCAGATGAAGACTTAAAAGAAAAGCTAGCGTTGAAGGCTGGGATGGTGAAAGATGTGAAAACTCACTCCTCTAGTCTTTCCAGCTATTCCTCTTTCCGTTTCCTTATCTCTCTCCTTCCCACAACACTGGGCAATTGGCAGCAAAACTAGATGCAAGTTAATCATAC
>NW_006779033.1:2235664-2270255 GCF_000442215.2 Lipotes vexillifer | reverse complement strand
TCTTTCCAAAAAAATAGTCCAAATCTGTCAGCAAAGCATTTCCACCTTTCAGGAGGCCCTGGAGCCCAGAGCCACCTCCAGTGTGCCTGCGACTTCTCTGGGCTGCAGGTGCTGGGTGCTGAGGGGGGCAGGCGGCTCCTGGTGGGCACTCACCTCCCGGTGGGCACTCCCCAGCCACAGCACTGCCCTCTGCTTTCCCAGGGGGTCTCTGTCCATTTCTCAGCCGCAGACTTTCCACCTGGCCCAGAGCAGGGGCAGATAGGGTCGAAGAAGCAAGGTCGCCAGCAGCTGTAAAGAGAAACTTGCAAAGGAGGGACTAAATGAGAAGGTCATTCCAGCAAATGCGTGAGAAACAATTTAAAATGTACAAGTTGTATTTCTCCTTAACTGTGATTCCCAAAGACTCTGCTTTTTTTCTTTTAACCTGTAGTTGCCTCACTCAGAGTGCTGTCATGACTCCTCGAATAACCACATCGTCAGGGTTTGGTAGCAGTACCAGCAGTTTTGAAAATTAAAAGAGATGATAACTGGCAATTAACAATCATCTACATTTCGATATATTTTACAGTGCTAAGGAAAAACTCGAAGTGAGCTGGTTTGTTAATCCTGTGTGTTTACGGGTCGTTTCCAAAGCTCAGTGTTCTTTCTTTCTTTTTTTTTTTCATCTTTATTGGAGTATAATTGCTTTACAATGGTGTGTTAGTTTCTGCTTTAAAACAAAGTGAATCAGTTACACATATACATATATCCCCATATCCCCTCCCTCTTGCGTCTGTTCTTTCAATAATAAAGCCTACACGTTCTCTAACTCAAGAAGTTATGGTGTGAAGTGTCGCTGAACCCACACCTGGGATTTGGAACTAAAACTTCATTTGTAGAGATTCCTTAACTGGATGGTTGTCCTGCTCGCTCAGGACACCGGTCTGTAGCTACTTTAATTATTCTTTCCTTCGATGAGTGGATTGTAGTACCTGCCTTTTTGTTCACAGGAGTATGAAATGCTTGTCTCACCAGGATCAACCAGATATTTAAAACATTTAAACATTTCCAAAAGTTACAAAAATGCATTTTTGAGCATTCTAAGCACTTTTATTATTTTCCACCTGTCATGTGATCATCACTGAGAAGTAGAAAGGCGCTCAAGCACCTTGGCTTGATAATTCCCGAGGAAAAAGTCCCCACAACAAGCACAAGCCGATGAGCCTCATAAACGGCATATCGCAGGAATCGGCCATCCCGAGGCACCTGCTCTTTCAAGATGTGGTAGAAACAAAGGGTGGGTGGGCGCCTGGAAAACTCCTAGCTTCCACTCCTTCTGCAGCCTCATCTTTAAAAAAAAAAAAGGGGGCAGGGAGTTCCACAGTCCAGTGGTTAGGACTCAGCACTTTCACTGCCAAGGGTTCGGGTTCAGTCCCTGTCGGGGAACTAAGATCCTACAAGCCGCGCAGTGCAGCCAAAAGAAAAAACATTTTTTTTTTTTTGCGGTACGCGGGCCTCTCACTGCTGCGGCCTCTCCCGTTGCGGAGCACAGGCTCCGGACGCGCAGGCTCAGCGGCCATGGCTCACGGGCCCAGCCGCTCCGCGACATGCGGGATCTTCCCGGACCGGGGCACGAACCCGTGTCCCCTGCATCGGCAGGCGGACTCCCAACCACTGCACCACCAGGAAAGCCCTGCATCCTCTTTTTTAAAAACTGTAGACCACTTTATTAAAACTAAAATTTGGTAACAAACACAAACACGTGTTACTAAAAGTGTCGTAATTGCTTCGGAAAATTTGCAAAAGCACATACATGTTTGGAATCCCTTCTTTTCATCATTTAGACAAACGTTTAATTTCCTGCTCTGAAACATGTGGAATATCATTGTAAACAAAAGTCTCCTCTGATGGGCTTTCAGGCTTGGGATCGCTGTTGGGTGCTGAGAAGGCATGGACTTGAGTTTCTCACTCTCCGCGCAGGAGACAAGACACAGCAGCACACGCAGGAATCACTCCCCCTCAACCAGGTGACAAACCACGGTGACGATCGTCCCCCTCCCTGTGCCCGGTGCCTACGTGACCTTTTCTCTCCACAGTGCGATCCCAGGAATTAACCACAAGAGCTGGTAGCTGCACGGCTCGCCCTGCGTGCCAGGCCTGCGTTATCACGTGGGCCTCTCACACTGTCCCTGGGAGGCGGGGCCGCTCATCACCCCTGTGTCCTGCTGACCACACTGAGGCTCAGGGACAGTCAACCTGCCCAAGGTAAAGCAGCCCAGGACCAGCCCAGGTCTCTGGTGCCGGCCCCCTGTGCTCAGCCATCACATTGCTGCCTTTAACAACTGTTTCTGCTTAATTAATCGGCCACATTTCCCTTTCATCAGGCCTAATGCAGTCGGCACTCTGAAATGCGAAATCAGAATGATGATTATAAAGCCAAATAATACCAACATGCAAAATAAGAGTTTTTAACACTCAGCTCACACTTGAGACTTTTCTACAGTGCATTTCCTCTAACGACCTCTACAATTTGCTTATAAATTAAGACTGTATATCAAGTTGACTCATAATCAAACACATTTCAGCATTTATTTCAGGTCAATTTAAGTCTAAATGTGTCATAAAATATTTAAGCTTCCCCTGTAAATAAAAAAAAAAAATGGAGCTACTTAATTTTACACTTGAAAGAGCTGAGCTTTACAATGCCGTATATTAAAAAGATTTCCCAGGCCAAGACAGGACCACCAAGGAAATTAAACTTTCCCTTCTTCATCATAAGTATTTACAAAAAAAAAAAAAAAGCACTGAACACTGAAGAAAAAATAGGTTAAAAAGAATGGGTGAATTCACATTTTTTTGTAGCTGACATTACACACGAAGAGACTTCAAGCATCAGCAAGAACATTAGACAAGGTCATCTCTATTGCCTCCCTATTTTTTCTTATTTTTATTGGAAATATATTAAATATACACAGAAAGTATCCTCACTCAGTTCAACAATTATCAATACATATCTTATTTATATAAATATTTATATAAAACCCACCCAATACTCAGTTCCTTCAATTACTTTGAAGTAAATACAAGGTATATCATTTCACCTAAAAATATTTCCGTAGGCATTTCTAAAATATAACTACTCTTTTGGGGGGGAAAAATAACTGCACTATAATTATCACAACTAAAACAATATGACAGTAATTCTCTAGCATCATCCGATACCCAGTCAGCGTTCACATTTCTCTAATCATTTCATGATTTCTTTTCATGGTCTTTTCGGTAGGGTCTGAAGTCCACACGTTGTACCCGGCTGATATGTCTCTCGGGTTCTTTTTCATCTATAGCTTCCCTCTCTTTTTCCTTGAAATGTATTTGTTGAAGAAACCAGGTCATTTGCCTTACAGCACTGTCTGTGTTCTGAGTTTGCTGATTGCATACTGCGGTGTCATTTAAATGTCCCCTGAAATTTGTGTAATTGGTAGTTTATTTTAGATCCTTTCTGAGATTCAGCATTGCCTCTTCTAAGATTGGTCAACTGTATGATTTTTCCTTCCTTTCAAAAAGAACAAATCTGGGCTTCCCTGGTGGCGCAGTGGTTGAGAGTCCACCTGCCGATGCAGGGGACACGGGTTCGTGCCCCGGTCCGGGAAGATCCCACATGCCACGGAGCTGCTGGGCCCGTGAGCCGTGGCCGCTAAAAAAAAAAAAAAAAAAAAAAAAAAAAAAAAAAAAACAAATCTATACCATGACCTCAATCTATACAGTGTACAGCTACTGCGGATGAGGATTTTTTTCTGGGAAATTCTTTGGTGGGGAGGATACGTAAGGGCCTCACATGGTCTGAAGGAAAGAGCACGTACAAACCGTAGAGCCCAACAGACCTCGCGGAAGAGCCACGTCCCCTACGAGTTATGTGACCTTGAGCCCAATAGTTACACCTTGGTTATTTCATTTGGAACAATAACACCTTCCTTAAAAAGCTGCTGTAAAGATTAGAAAGCGTGGCGCGTGTAAAGCATCAAGCACGCCCTAAGTTTCTAATCATGGCTGTTACTGCTCTAGTACTCTGGAGCTCTCAAGCATGGCTCTGCCCTCTGCCTGGTCCTTTCCCGCTCTGTGTGCTGACCTACATCCCTTTCCAAGCTCCAGTCGCCCACTGCCTTCCCAGGAGGTGCTCCCAAACCCCCAGGCTGAATTACCAGTAGCTCCTCTGTGTACCCACTGTCTCCTGAGTGATCAGCATTTATCAAACCACTAAAATGTGAGCTACCTACAGATAATGCCTCTGTGTCTTTATTTAAAGTTGTTTTAATTATAAAACATTTCACACATTAAAATGCAGGAAATATTATATGTATGTATAAATATAAACAGTTTATATATATATATAAACTGTTACTTATTTACCCTCTACCAGAATTAGGCAAAGTATTAATATTTTATCTAATTGGCTTCACTCTTCTCTCTCTTTTAAAAAGAATATAATGTTACTGACCTAGATAAAGCCTCTACACTTACACTTCATCCATTTGCTCCTTCCAGAGGAAATGTCCACCTTAAAGCATATGTTTGTACTTTTATCTCATAAATACGCATTCCTAGTCAAGATATACCATTGCACATATTGGGTCTTTAAGGTTTACATACAGAGTGTCAGGCTGTATGTATTCTTTTGCTATTTGCCTTTGTTTTACTAATGTTTATGCTTTTGAGATTTGTCCATGGTGTAATACGTACCTCTTCTCATTCACTTTAATTGCTGTGTAGTATTCCATTGTACAAATGAATTAAAATCCACTTAGCTATTTCCCTACCGAGGGGCAGCTGGGTTGGCTCCAACATTTTGTTACTACAAACTGTGCTCCAGTGGCCAGCTGGGGACATCTGTTCACGTGTTAGCATTTCTGGCAGGGGTGGGGGGTGGGGCGGGGGTGTCCTATCTCCATATCCCAAATCCTATGGCACAGTGCCTGAAATATTAAGTGCTCAGTCGGTGTTCAGTGAAGGAAGAGACATAAAAGTGTGAAATGTTTCACTCCTCCAAAGCATGAAATGCTGGTGGGCATAAAAGCAAAGCATCACCTGGGGCCCAGTTACTAAAGATACAGAGTTCTCCAGGAGCATTGATAAATGTGAATAGACTGATATTTCGTGGCTGGAGCCACAGAAATTCCTGTTCAAATGAATTACAGGGGAAATGAAAACATAATGCCAGAGAAAAGCCACCATTCCCCAGGTTGACTTTAGCTGTGTATCTAGTTCGGTCCTGAGGGCAGACTGCCGATTGTTACCATGGGTGAAATTGAAGGCCAAGTCAACCACAGAGCTCTGATTTAAGGCCATGAGTTGCCAAGGGGTCTAATACCCCACATCATCATGAGGTCTTATTCACTTTCATGGGAATGATCAAAGCTGGGTCACAGCATAAACAAACACACTTTGCCCCTAAGTGGCTACTGGGACATATTATGCCACATGTTAGAAGCCAACATCAAGATCACCAGCTACTTTAAAAACCTGATCATTGATGCTATTTGAGGGAAAAAATACACTATCCGCTTCTGATACTGCTTAGGAAACTAAATTAGAAAAAACCTCTCAACTTTGTCATTTTCCAACTTTCCCAGCTATGAGCCTCTCACATGCAAAGGCAATACCAAGGATCCACTTCCTTAACCAAACGTTTGGCAGTAAAGATGAGATGATCCTTAGACCACTTAGATCCACTCCCTGGAGCTGAAGATGAAATTAACCTTCCCTGAGGCACAGGCTGCACATGGGAAGGTGGATGCCTGAATGAATTTAAAGTCCTGTTACAAGGAAAGAAGGAGGAAATAGATCTTGGGTAGATAACCAGCAGGGTCAGCAACAGTCCACCCCTTTAACTTCCCCACATCCCTATGCACGCCTCTGTCCTGATTTAAGATGCTCACGCCTACATGATGGATACTCACTCCTGCTCCAAATCTAGGATCTCTGAGTGATGTGCAGGCTTCATCTGCAAGTTCCTTCTCATACTCAAGCAATGCACAGAAAAAACCAAGAGTGTTGCAATTAAAAAACAAAAGCCATTTGAATATATAATACAGGCCGGCTTTCCCCACTAGTCATTGGCTGAGTGATGGGATGGTGTAGAAGGTTGAGGGGCTTGGCCGGAAGAGCAGAGCAAAATCTCCAACAGTCTCAGGGTGCTCTGAGGATAAAGCCCCACTAGAAAGAAGGAGTCTAAAACAAACAGGTCTCCAGCTCAAGACATCTGTCAGATTTTGAAGCTGCAGGTAGCAACACGGGGGGAGATCTAAGATACAACCTCTACATGGCAAAACAGTTAGAATTCTAAGCTGAGAAAGGCCGCACTCAAAGCACAAGGATAAACCAGAGCTGAACCAAGTTTTCCAGAAACCTTGGAAACCAACCCAGACTCAACCCAGCTCAGTCTCTGCTTTCATTGAAGTAATCGTCCCTTTATTCTTCATGCTACATGGAAGAAAATAAAGACCTTTGCTGATGAAAGGTATTAAACGGAGTGACTGAGGTTCTTTCATAAACGTTCAGGCACACAACAAAGAGCCAGGAAGATGTGACCAACAACCAAGAGACTATAAACAATAAAAGCAGATGACAGAATATCCAGATTTTGGAGATAGCAGAGAAGAATATTAAAGAAATCAGTGTAAACGATGGATAAAAATCAATGAAAAATGGTTAATTCAACCATTAGAATTAGAATATATACAAAACAATCAAAGGGACACTCTAAAACTAAAACACACAATACCTAAAATTAAGAACCCACTGGGTGGGGATAACGGTAAGCTGGAAACAAGAGAAGTGAAATTGAAGACGAGTAAATAGAAAAATATATTAACTGAAACAGAGAGAGGAAAAGTAATACTATAAAGAGACACATGGGGTACATAATCAAAAAACATAATATCATGTGATCAAAGTCCTAGAAGGAGAGCAAAGAGAGACTGGAGCAGAAGCAATACATGAAGCAGAAGAAATAACAGCCAAGAAAGTTCCAAAACTGGTGAAAAGACATCAAACCACAGATTTGAAAATCTCAGGAACCCCAGCAGGGTAAATCAAAGAAAACCATACCTAGGCAAATCATAGTCAAAGTCCTGAAAAACCTGAGAAAAGTGAAAATCAGATAAATAGCCACAGTAAAAAAGACATGTTATCTCCAAAGAAGCAACAATAAAACTGATGGCTAACTTTTCAACAGAAGCTATGGAAACCAGAACACAATAGAATGATGTCTTCAAAGTGCTGAAAACCAACCTAGAATTTTATACTCAGTAAAACTGTTCTTTGAAAGTTAAAATAAAGACACTTTACAGAAAAAGGCTGAGGGAATTAATCGCCAGCATACTGGCACTATAAGGAATACTAAAGGAAGTTCTTTGGGTTGAAGGAAATTTATCATAGATGGAAACATGGAACTGCAGTAGGGAATAACGAGCACTGGAAATGACGATGGCCACTCGCTGTCTTGATTACTGTAGCGTTGTGGTGAGTTCTGAAGTGCGAGCCCTCTAACACTGTTCTCTTCCAGGAATGCTTTGGTTATTCCGGGTCCTTCAAATCTGCATATGAATTTGAGACCAGGTTGCCAATTTCTTGAAACAATGCAGCTGGGATTATGATACAAACTGCTTTGGGTCTATATGTCAGTTTGGTGGATATTGTCATTTTAACAATGTCTTCCAATTCATAAATATCGGATGTCCTTCCGTTTATTCAGTTCTTTTAAAACTTATTTCAACAATGTTTTGTAGTTTCAGCATACTGTATAAGTTTTTCACTTCTTTTGTTATATTTATTCGTAAGTATTTATTCTTTTTGAGGCTACTGTAAATGGAATTGTTCTCTGAATTTCATTTTGATTGCTTCTAGCATATAGAAATGCAATTAACTTTGTATATTGATCTTGTATTCTGCTACTTAGCTGAACTTGCTTATTAGTTCTAATAGGTTTTTAGTGGACTCCCTAGGATTTTCTACATATAAAATCATGCCATCTACAAACAGACATAGTTTCATTCATGTGGCTTTTGTCCTTCATTCCATTGATATACTGTACTACATTAATTTTTTTTTTTATGTTAAACCAAAAATTCTGGGATAAATCCCACTTAGCTATGGTGTACAATCCTCCTTTATATGTAGCTGGATTCAGTTTGTAAGGATTTTTGTTAAGGATTTTTGCATCTATATTCTGAGGAAATATTGGATTGTAGTTTTCTTGTGATGTCTTTGTTTGGTTTTGGTATCAGGATAATACTGACCTCATAGAATGAGTTGTTAACTGTGCCTTCGTTTTTTTCTTTTTCTTAAAAATTTGTTTTAAATCTATTTTTAGAGAGTTCAAATGTAAAGCCTTCTGGACCTGGGGTTTCTTTGTGGGAAATTATTTTTAGATTTATTTATTTATTTGGTTGCGCCAGGTCTTAGTTGCAGCCCGTGGGCTCCTTAGTTGCAGCTCGATGGCTCCTTGGTTGCAGCACATGACTCTTAGTTGCGACATGCATGTGGGATTTAGTTCCCTGACCAGGGATCGAACCCAGGCCCCCTACATTGGGAACGTGGAGTCTTATCTACTGCTCCATCAGGGAAGTTCTGTTTGTGGGAATTTTTTAAATTACTAATTCAGTCTCTTTACGGGCAGTTTTTGGACGGAAATACAGTGAGAGCATCACGGCCACCCTCGTTCTAGGTAGTGTGGTGTGGACGCTGGAGAGGACCAGGCTCAGGAGCTGTCTGGTGACCGAAGGATCAACAAGTGGTATTTCATGGGGATTAGATTTGAACAGGCTGGCGGACCCGGCTCCACACGGAGGCAAAGGCGACCTGAGCAGAATGGGCACTTCCAGGCACCGCCAAGGATACCCCCTTCTGACCTCTGTGTGGCTACCTTCCCTCGGGCGAGAGGGGCCCCCCGCCCCGCCTGTCAAGCAGCAAATGCAGGTGCAGTGCCACATCTTCCACCTCTTTGGAGGAAAAGCCAGAAATCCAAGTTTTAATTTTTAAATTCCTGATTTTTCAAAAGAATGACTTAGCATGTTGGGAAACAGCATGTGAATCCAACAAAACATACCCGCAGAATGCATCTGAGCCGCGGTGACAGGTTGCAACCTCCGAGTGACAAGGCAGTTGTCCTTACGGCGTGTGGCCATGGCCAGGCCTGCTCTTAGGAAGCCCCTCGCAGACGGAGTGGGCTGCTGGGCCCGGCACCCCACGGCTCACCCCAGCGCCCCTTGTCCCAGGCATGGGGGACGTGCTCCCTGAGGAGCTGAACTGTCACCTCCTGTGGTCCTGTCTGCCGTTCCTGGCGCTGATGCGCTGGAAACAGAGACGGCAGCGAGCACCCAGCTGATCGTTCCTACGGGCTGGCAGACAACCCACGCGAGAGTCTGTCCAGGCCAGGAACTCGCCAGGCGGCCCGCAGGGGCCGGCAGAGCTGCTGCCGTCTCTGCCTCCGTCAAGTTCCTGCTCTTTTCACAGCTTACTCTCCTGCAAGAGTGAAGCAGAGAAAAGCAAGCTTTGCGCCAACTAAGCCCTGGTCCTGATTCCTGCCCACCGCAGGCCTGGGCCTGACGTGACGGAGACTTTGCATAATCCTCATCAGACTGTTTCCCCTGCACCCACCACTGCGCAAGTCACCCACTCCCAGTAGACACACGACGGGCCTCACACGCGGTGGGTCCAGCAGCACAACCCGTAGCCCTGGAGGGTGACACAGGCCCTCTCCTTCTTTCCTGATGAGCTGGTGACCGACCACAGCCAGTCGAGGGCCGCGGGCAGCTCAGCAGAGGGGAAGGAGCCCCTGACTGATGCTCTCACAGGGGACAGCGTTTCTACCTGGGAGACTGGGGGGTGGGCAGCGCTTCTGTTCCATCAGGAAGACAGCCAAAGCCCCAGAGCATCCGGACCCTGGTAGCCGCCCTGCCCTAACACTGACTCCCCCGCAGGCCCGGGAGGCCAGGGTCTCAGAGCTTCAGTCCGCACGTGTTCGCCTGCAAAAAGGGAAGGGATTCCAGGAACACAAAGTGTTGTCTTTCCAGAAACAGCAAAGCCCAGATGCCTTATTCCGAAAACTTTCTTCACACCTGGAGCTCAGCCTTCCCCATCCAGCACGGGCTGGGGGTGCCGGCCGGGCTCTGCTGGGAAGCGGGCAGCGCTCCCCGCCTGTGGGAGGAGCGAAGGTGTTGATGAGGAACGTGTGCGTTTCCACGGGCTCGGAGCAGGCGTTTCTGGGCGGGGTCAGAGGAGGCTGAGAGGGAACCCTCTGCCAGTCTTGTTTTCTCTGAACTTCTGGCCCCAGTGGGAAAGGATATTGAAACTTCATTTTTTTTTTTTTTTTTTAGAGGATGTTGGGGGTAGGAGTTTATTTATTTATTTATATTTTCTGTGTTGGGTCTTCGTTTCTGTGCAAGGGCTTTCTCTACTTGTGGCAAGCGCGGGCCTCTCACTATCGCGGCCTCTCTTGTTGCGGAACACAGGCTCCAGACGTGCAGGCTCAGTAGCTGTGGCTCACGGGCCCAGCCGCTCCGCGGCATGTGGGATCCTCCCAGACCGGGGCACGAACCCGCGTCCCCTGCATCGGCAGGCGGACTCCCAACCGCTGCGCCACCAGGGAAGCCCGAGACTTCATTTTTAATTTTCAGTTATGGTCCACGTGCTGAAGGGTTACAGCCTGGGATTTAGAAAACCAAGCCGTGAAAAAGACCTGAAATGCTATGTTCAGGGCTGGTCTGCCAGCCTACGATTCCTTCCAGGACTCAAGCCCAAAGGTACAATCTGGGACAGTCATATATTATTCTATGCGACAGTGACATCGTACAGTTAGGACAACCCTGTTCACATCCCCAAAGTTGTGAGTTTATATCAGTACTTCAGTCTGCAGGTTACCTAATGATTTCTACAGGGCTTTCCCACTTGGACTTGATGGACCCTCATCTCTCAGCTCTCCCCACGCTATCATTTGAGGAGTAAGCCTGGGGCTTTGACTGTATTTCTTTGAGGCCAGTTTTTGAAACTGGTTGGTGTAGACCAACCAGTCCTGGCAATAATCGAAAGAGGGGAAGTTGGAGAGAGAGACAGCCAGGCTCAGAATCAATCATTGCTCAGTGGATAACTTAACCACCAGTAACTTAAGAAAGCAAAGCTCTTCAAGAACGAACAGCTCGTGTCTCTCACTGGCACCACTGAGGGATTCCAGAGAAAAACTGGCGACCACAGGAAAGCTACCAGATCCCAGAAGGTCTTCTTAGATGGTCAGTGCTTTTCTTTTCCTTAAAGTTGAGTCATCAGGTTCATAGAGACAGGAAGCAGAATGGGAGTTTCCCAGGGCTGCAGGGATTGGGGAGGGGGGTTAGTGTTTAATGGGGACAGAGTTGCAGTCTTACAAGACAAGGAGCTCTGGAGATCTCTTGTAGAACAACATAGACTTAACACTACTGAACAGTTAAAAATAGTTAAGGTGGTAATTTTCATATCATGTATATTTTGTTATAAAAAATGAGAAAAAAAGAAAAAGAAGAGTTGAATTTGTTGCCAACATACACAAGTCAAGACGTCACTCTTACAAACCTCGGTTCCCCGCTGCCCTTCTGTGCGGCCAGATCACGTGATCACGTGATACGGCGGGGTGCCCACCTGTGGGGCTGTGAGTGACAGCCCCAGGTCAGCTGCATGGCTCTGCCTGCCACATCCCAAGATCCTGGGTCTCAGACTCCTGTGCTGGAGCAAATGGAACACACTCTCCATACCTGCCCCAGAGCAATTAAGACGCAAAATTTTAAATACGCTTTAGATCCCCATTAGAAAAGTTCTTTACAACACACTCTTAGCTGTGCTTAACAAATAAATTAGGCAAATAGCAAATGTGGTCCCACGGGAGGGCAGCACAGGCTGGCCGGGGCACACTCAGAGGGGCTTCTGTGTCGCCCCTGCAGCCGAGGTCCCCGTCTGCCGCTGCTCCGGGCCAGCCGCCCTGCCTGCTTCTGCAGACTTGGGGCCACTCAACAGGTCCTGAGGGACGAAGGGCACTGGTCCTCCTTCCAGGACACTGCCTCCCGGGAGCCCCAGGCCTGTGGCCAGGGCCCTGAATGGGGGCAGTGTGTGATCTCAGAGGGCCCATTCGTCCGCTCCTGGGCAGCAGGAGCCCAGCCCACCGAGGGCCAACTTTGGGGAAGATCTGTGGTGTGGAATCTGTGCCCTGGAAGCAAAGGTGAGTCCCCTGGCTGGTCGCTGCCAGCAATCACAGGCTACCGAGCCGCCTCTGGGGGTGACAGCCAGGGGTCCCCAGCCCCCAGCCCCGCCCGGAGCAGCCGTGCACAGTCACCCCTCTCTGGGGTCCAGAACGTTCCTCCCTGTGCAGTGTTTGCAGGATCCAAGGACGGGTCCCAAGTCCCAAATAAGGAAGAATATCTGAAAACGGGCACCAAAGGAAAAGGAATAGATGGTTGTGACGTTGAGTTTTGCCGTCAAAGCACTTGGAAAGGCCCCCAAGCCTGACATTATTTTTCCAAGTTGTGGTCCTTAAGGTGTTGTCCGAAAAGTGTCAGAAGGACCCAGGGAAGGACAGACAGGCCTCGGTACCGTCTGTGTCAAGATGTCCCTGGAAGAACAAGCAGTGAGTCCTAAGGGCAAAAGCAGGACTTAGCACAGGGAGACTTGGGCCCGGGGGTCTGGATGCCCACATTTGACAGTGACAGTGACCTTTAGAAGTGAAGCCGGCACGTGGCACAGAGCAACCCGACTTTAAAAGCCATCAGTGGGACGTATGTTTTCATTTATGTTTTATTATTTTATGCAGAAATTCCTGGTTCTGGACAGCTCACAGAGGGAACCACAAGAGGAAATGGGTGAGCTGTGAGGGGCAGAGCATTGAAAACCCTGTGTTTGCAAGAAGAAAACCTACCGCCGTTTCCTGCGTTTCTTCGCTGGAATTTATTACTCATCCAAGCACAACAGATAATTGAGTGGGTATTCTGCCACCTCTCCAAAAACAATACGGCCACATGTCCAGAAGCCCACCGTCTCCAAAACCTCATATCCATCTATAAAGGGTCCCTCTATGGTAACCATCTCGTACCAAATAAATCCTGCTGTTGTCACTGAACAGGCACGGTTCTTTCCATTTCTTATGTGGGCTTTGAACAGACCATAAATCCATTGATGAATTAGTCAGATTTTGACCACAAAGGCGAGGTGAGCTACGATGAATTTAAGCCTAGAGGCCTCTGCACAGGAAAATCCTGCAAATTCCTTCTTCATAAATTGAGGATGAGACGTGCAGAGGATGCCCAGCGAGCTCTCGCTTCTACCCCCAGATTCCCAGGCCGTGTATTAGCTCTTCGGACGAACGGCTGGGAAAGCTCATCCTTCCTTGGTTCTGGTCCAGCGTACCAGCAACCGCCAACGGCTGTGGCTGAGCCACTACCCTTCCGGGGCTCAGATGCCTGGTCCCTAAAATTAGGCCCCTGTAGGTTTCCTGACCTAAGACTCCGTGATTCTGTCTTCAATCTGCAGGAGGCAGGGAATAAAGATCAGATAATATCTTGGAAGAAATGGGCGAAAAAGGCGGAAGGGAAATTGTTGCTGGGGGCGATGGCAGCCCACAGCTCCGTCTGCCGTAACCCAAGGGAAGAGGGATCCCTCTCTGCTTTGAGATCAGAGCTCAGCCTCTCTAGTTCCCAGGGAAATGCTGCAGCCTGAATCTCGCAGCCCCGGTGGGCAAAGAGAACTTGGCCTGAAGTGCGTCATGCCCCCAGCTGCAAAGAGCCCCGTGTTCGGCATGTCTTCACCTGGAGAGGATCTCATCACCACACTCAAGGGGAGAGGAGGGGGGAGGCCACACTATCATCAGTTAATTTCTGCTCTCGTGACAGGTACAGAGAAACGACGGGAAGATGACGTGGGGAAAGCAAAGCTTCCAGGAAAGGTCCAGGTGTATCACTGAACACTGAAGCACTCACAAATAAATGATGTCATATAGTCACAAAGGGGTTTTTAAAAACCTTATGCTACACTGGGTGTACACAAAGAGGCCAAACACTGCGTGCCTAACAAGCTGCCTTTATTCCGCGGATCCCAACGCTTCCTTCGGCCTCTAAGGAGACCGCAGACGGTTTGGAGCACCCCAAGTTCAGAGGAACATCGGGACACTGGAAGGCCTCCAGGAAGGAGCTGCCAAGTGAGTTACAGGCTGCAAAGGGCAGCGTGTCAGGAGAGGGTCAGCAGCACGGAACCCCAGGTAAGCACGGCAGCTCCGAGCCCACCAGCGCCAGCACAACCTGCAAACAATCACCAGGACCCCCGTGAAGGTTCCCCTTCTCCCCAGAACTGGGGCCGGGCAGCTGCAGACCACACCTGGGCTCTCGGCCAGAGAGCCAACAACATATTTATAACCTGCAGATCCAGGGGCCGCGGCTGCTGGCCTGAGGGACGGGGATTAGCTGTCGGCTGCCAGAGACACGGTCCCACGGAGGGTGACCAGCCAGGCAGAGTGGTGTCCGGGTCAGTGCAAGGCACGCACCGGTGCTCTCGCCTCTGTCCCCTCCTCCCACCCAGCCCTTCCCCTCGCCCTCCTTCCCTCCCTTCCCCCTCCCGCCGCCACAGTGATGCCCGCTCGCCGGCCTCCCGTTTCGTTTGCTGCCTCAGTCCGGGGAGTAATGAGATGTTACAACAGACCGCCCTTGAGGCCTCCGTGACCCTGCAGACCAGCCTCCGAGAGCACAGGGTCTGCAAAGACGCGCAGCCAGCACACAGCCAGGGTCACGGGAGAGACCGCGGAGGCCACTGCACCGCCTTGGTCCTGCCCACCTGCCGTCCAGCCTGCATCTCGGACAGCAGTGTGGGTCAGAGGTCAAGGATGCAGTCTTCTGGAACCCTGAGTCTGTCCTCTTCCACTTAAGCAGCCTGAACCTGTCTTTCCCTCAAATGCACAACCTCTTACCCTAAATTTAATTTTTTTTAAAAACCCAGAGGCAGGAAGATGTGGCAGAGTTACTCTATCTTCTGTGTTTGAAATCAGTGATCTGAAAACACATGGCTTTTAGGCGCACTAACGTGGCCATTAGCTGGGGCAGTTTACAGATGAATTACTCATGCTTCAGGAGAAGCTCCCCCGAGTCTTGTCTTTCCTTTTTTTAACGATCCTGTGTTGACAGAGAACAAGCAAGGAAGCCAGCATGGAGAACGCCGTTAGCCAGCCCACCTGCAGGGAGAGGTGCGCGGCTCCACCTGGCCTGGGGGGCAGCCCTGGAAGCTTTGCCATCACAGGCGCCTCGCGCCTGGGAAGCTAAGGTTCTACCAGGGTCTCCCCAACCCGTGTCCACCCCTTCTTCCTTCGAAAGAAACCTCATAAACGTGACAACCATCCTGTAGTTCAGATTTGGTCAGGGCTCCGGGTCCACCTGTGATCCTGTGATCGGCGGTTGTCTGTGATGTAAGGACACAGGACAGAATGTCTGCTGGCCCCCAGACATGGAGTGTGGACGGGTGGGCAGAAAGGCAAGCAGCGCGGCCAGAATTCAGTGCCGACCTGGGGGCGGAGCTGCCCCTATTTCTCTGCTTCTTTCCATCTGTTCTGCAGCTTCCCCAGGACCCCCGGAGTCCAGGCCTCCCCCTGCCACCTGCGCCCCCGTCTTGCAGGCTCTGCAGCTGCGGTGTGAGGTTCCACAGGGCCCCCTGCTCACCCTGTGTCACAGGAGCAGTTGGGCAAAGCTGAGGGGCCACCGGGGGAGTCAGGCCCAGGCAGATGGAGGCCAGTGTCCTACGAAACAGGGGAGGAGACAAAGGGCCCAGGACCCCGAGGGCCCCGAGGAGGTGCGGCTCAGGCAGCTCGTGGGGCCGGGGTCCCAGAGACCCCAGGTTAACCATGGCAGAGCATGAATGGATGAACGGATAAACAGAATGTGTTCTGTCCAGACAGTGGGATATTCTTCAGTCTTGAAAAGGAAGGAAATGCTGACGCCTGCTACAACATGGCTGAACCTTGAGGGCGTGACGCTCAGTGAAATAAGCCAGTCACAACAGGGACAAACAGGGTAGGATTCCACTTATATGAGGCACCCAGAGTAGCCAAACTCATAGAGACAGAGAGTAGAACGATGGGTGCCAGGGGCTGGGGGAGGGAAAATATGCGAGGTACGCATGTAATGAGTACAGATTTCAGTTTTGCAACGTGAAAATGTTCTAGAGACGGATGGTGGTGATGGTTGCACAACAGTGTGGATATGCTTAATGTTACTGAGAGGTACACTTAAAAATTGTTAAAGTGGTACATTTTATGTTATGTGTAGTCTAACTGCAATTTTAAAAGGGTTAAGATAGTTTTTTAAAAAGTGAACATGGGGAAACCCCAGAGGTATCCTTGCTGACATCAGTAGGATGTCCACCATCATCACAACCATTAACTGGTGATGCTAGCCCAAACAGTTAGACATGACAAAGAAATTAGATGCATAAAAATTGAGAGGAGGTGAACCTATTACTGTTGATTCATGGTATTACGACAACCAGGAAACCATAAGAGAATTAACCAAAACTACTGCTATAAACAAGACTTCTACAAGAGGAAGGGAAACAAGGTCAACATTAGACTCTACCATGCCTTTGTTCAGCTTAGGAAGATGTGTCCCATCCCAGTAGAAAAGGCACCTCTTTCTGGTCATGGGGTCATAGCCCCATGAGCATGCTGCCTGGCCGGGAAAGGGCAAGCTGAGTTCCAGCCCCATATGCCCCCCTCAGCTGGAGGCCTTGTGCAATGACACACGTACACAAATGCACACTCTCAGTAGTAAGACAGAAAATTAACACGTAGAAATCAACAGCTTCCCACAAACAAACAACTCTCCTTCAAAAGATGGGGAAGGCAACACCATTCCCAAGATCAATAAGAGACAAAACATCTAGGAAAAACTTAACAAGAAACGTGTAAACCTTCAGGATAAAACTTCAAAATGCTCCTGAAGAATACAAAGGTAGAATGTTTAAATGGAAGAACATACCATGCTCTTGACAGGAAGACTCACCATCAAAAGATGCCAACTCTCTCTACATTCATTTAATTAAATATGAATACCATCTCAATTTTTTAAAGGGCATTTTTCTGGAACTAGACAAGCAATTCTAAAGTCTATATGAAAAACAGGAAAGAGAACCAAGAAAATTCTGAGAAGAAAAATGAGGGAATTATTATTAATTTTCTTGGATGTGGTAACGACTTGATGATTATGTAAGAAAACGTCCTCCTTTCGGGAGTGGCATGCTGACATGCTGTCTGCACCTTCTGTGTGTATGCACAGGCTCACGCACATCTGTGCTCACACACACACACACACACACACAGCTAGGGCAAAGGTGGTAACTGCTATCAATTGTTGAATTTAGAGGGTGGATACATAGGTGATCAAAAGTAAATAAATAGGTGATTTACTTATTCATAATAAAAAGCTGAAAAAAGGTACACCATAAACAAAGTCAAAAGACAAATGACAAACTGGGAAAAACTATTCGTAACTCATCTCATAGACAAGGGTTCGCCTTCCTCAAAAACCCCCAAGATCGACAACATGGAGGCTGGGATGGCAGGGGTGGGGATTCCACACCCATCAAAATTACAGATGTGCCTACTTTGGGCCTGACCACCTGACGTCTGGGAACTTAGCCTGTGATGGTCCTCACACACACACACACACACACACACACACACACACACACACACACACGACAGATTCTAAGTCGATCCACTGAATCATTGTTTGTTCTAGTAAAAGTCTGACAACACCACAAGCACCCCTCCCTGCGGGGTTAGATGACCTCAGCACGTCCACCCACAGAACAGCAGGCGCCTCTGGAAGAGAAGCTCCCTGGGCACTAAGCAGGGATCTGCAGGATACAATATTAGGGGAAAACTGAGGTGTTTGGGGGCAAAAAGGAAGAAAAATAAGAACGTATTTTTATTTGTTTATATCTCCACAGTGACATACCAGAAGGACACGGCATGTACATCCTCCCCCAGATACACACACAAACCTAATCAAAGGAGCTGCACTACAGCTGGGGTTTGGGAACGGGAGGCCAGTGACCCAGGTGGGAGGAAGACGTCTGAACGTCTGCCTTTTTACATCTTTTTTCTACGTAAACCATGTGCATGGATCAACTATTCCAACAATAAAATTCAAAAGAAAAAGAAAAACATCCTCGAGAACTTCTGAGTTCTAGATAAGGATTTTCCTAAGTGTTGGTGAGATAATTTGAAGATTCTTCTATGAGTCACCTGGCCAACACCTTGATTCCTGACCGCCTCTGTGACCTCAGTCACCTCCTTTAAATTGTGCTAAATAGGGAGCCCGCTGCTCAGCTGGTGAGCCGGGTCCCTGTGCAGAAATAACCTCAACAATCCAGAGCAAAAAAACCCCTTCCTTCGGTGACTAGAAGCATGGCATTTGCTCTAAAGTCTCCATCAGCTCTCTCCCAGGCTCTGCTTGTATAGACACAGCCCGGCTTCTCCCAGGGGCCTCGGTCCTTTCCAGATAATTCCTAAACAAATATGGAGGCAAGACAATCAAAGAGCAAGAGCCTGGTGGTGATCAGGGAGGGCGGGGAGAGCCGCTGCCCCTTGTGGTCTCCTCCAAGACACCAGCACGAAGCACGTCGCCACCCTACTGAGCCACCCGGATGCCAGGAGCCCACACGTGCTGGTTCTGTCCGTTCCAGTCTCTTCGTAAGAGAGAAAAGCCAGAGAATGTGAAGGGCCTGGGCTACGCGCGTGGAGCGCGGGCCCACCAGAAAGCCTAACCCTCTCCGAGAAGCCACCTGCTCAGGGTGAAGACAGAATATTTTGCAGAGCATAGCTGCCTGTCGGGAGGACGTCCCTGGGCTTCCCAGGAAGCGATGGGGGACAGAGGCTCAGGCAGCACCCCCATCCTGACACCCCACAGTGGCTCCCCTGCACGTAAAGTCAGCTCGGAAGAGAATAGCACTCACTAAAAGCCCACGCAGCTCGAAGGTCCGGGCGAGGGAGGCGATGCATTTCGTGGGCCACCTGCAGGGGGATGGCCCCGGGTTTAGAGCCGCCAGAAAAGCTCTCGGGTCTCCCCGACAGTCAACCTGGCCCGCTGCTCAGGCCAGCAGGACAGGCCCAGCGCCCGATGAGTGCCCTGTGTTCCCAGCGCCCTACTCACCTACCCAGGGCCAGGCCAGCTGGGGGTGACAGCCACCGTCACAGCCTGGCGCCCCCAGGGACAAAGCCGCCTCGATTTATCTTTCTAAATCCTCGGCCTTTCTCCACCCCCCAACAATTTTAGCTCTTTCTGTTTTCGTTTTATGCAGTAAAATTATACAGGGCAATATGATATTTAAATACAGAAAATTAGAGATTTGGAGTTTTCCCAAGTAGGGTAATGTCATTGTCAACTCATCACTCAGAGCCCCTCTGGAGAGAACTGCAGGCTGTAGGGGGGCCTCCCAGCCCAGCGCCCTCCTGACCACTGCTCACCTAATCCATCAAGGCCCTAGAATGTTTTCCCGGAAAACTGGAGAACAGTGCTGCTGGCTCTAGCTAGTGACCGGCAGCACCAAACCCACGGAAGCAGGTGGGTGGGTGAGCTCAGCTCCGGGCCTTGGCTCGGGCCACAGCGTCTGCCCCCTCCCCGGGTGTCCCGGAGCGACCGCTTTCTCCCAGGACATGTAAATACAGCTCTTTGTGACCAGAGAAGGATGACAAGGTCAGGACCAGGGAGAGACCCCACTCAGAGCATTCTTTTTTTTTTTTTTTTTTTTTGCGGTACCCCGGCCTCTCACTGCTGTGGCCTCTCCCGCTGCGGAGCACAGGCTCCAGACACGCAGGCTCAGCGGCCATGGCTCACGGGCCCAGTCACTCCGCAGCATGTGGGATCCTCCCGGACCGGGGCACGAACCCGCGTCCCCTGCATCGGCAGGCGGACTCTCAACCACTGCACAACCAGGGAAGCCCAGAGCATTCTTGATAAAAGAGCAGACCTTGGGGACCCAGGGGTGTGCACGTCTCTCCATCACCCTCCTTCCTGCTGTGGCAGCAGTGCCCTCAGAGCCCCCTTCTGATTCATAGTTCATATTCCTAAATTTGAGGCAGCAGCTACGCAAGTCTGTGCTTCAGAATTACCGAGTTCCGACACGTCTGCCCCTGTTTCCCTTCCTTTCCTGACACATAAAGCAGGAGGGTCTCTGGTGACGCCCTGGTTCAGGGTTTGCATCAGCCAGACTGAGGGTGAGGGTGTGCGTGCCGTGTGTGTCGGTGGGTGGTGTGTGTGTGTGTGTGTGTGTGTGTGTGTGTGTGTGTGAGAGTCAGTGTGCTGAGTGGGGGGTGAGCACGTGTGTGGTGTGTGGGTGTGCGTGTGCCTATGTACTGGGTGTGTGTGAGCGTGTGTGTGGGTCAGAGACGGAGACAGAGCATCTCTTGGGTGGCTGGGTCACATGTTGAATCACTGGTGAACTGAAGCCAAACAATTCAAATGAAGAATTTCTTTTTTCATTGACTCACGAAAGGCTTAATAGCTCTGGCAGAAACTCCCCCAAATTTTTACCTTTGGGCAGACATGGCCCAGCACCAGACAAGAGGTTTCAGCCCCAAAGCGTCTGACAGGAAGTCAGGAGCAAGGAAGTCAAGTGGCTGAGACTGTCACCTGGCCCTCGTGGTGGCCAGCCTCTGCTCCCGTGGGCGCCGGACGCAGTCTCTGCGTCCCCGGCGACAGGGCTCAGCTCACCTGGCCGCAGGGTTACGTCCCAGGAAGGGATTTGTGAGCTAGTGTAAAGCCACCTTTGCGGAAACAGCATGTGCTGTAGACTTCACAGAAAAATCCACACACATACCCTAGAGCCACCTCCTCCGTAGAGAACCTTCCGTGCTCAGAACACCCTGATAATCCTTCCTGTGAGATACTGACACACAGAGCGTGTTTTGTCATTAAGTTCAGAGGACAGGTGTGTAATGTTCCAGAGCACCTGCTAATACACAACGTGAAATGGAGAAGCGAGGCTCTTTCCAGACATGTGCCCCAAAGTACGCGTGCCCGAATCATCTGGATAAAGCGCAGACACACGTGTCACTCGATGAAGCTGACGAACAGTCGGAATTCACCACCTCAATCTGCATGTGTCATTCGTTTCCCGAATGATCGAAAACAAAAATTCTTCCAAAAACTAAGCGTACAAATGTGAGCTACCTACTGTTTGCCGAATAGTCACCTGCCACTTCTTTACGGCCAGGCTCTGAGGAGACAGGCAACCACGAGGCCGAACCTGCCCTGTGACGATGACAATGGGTGACAGAGGCCACTTGTCCTACGCTCCTGCCACAAGTCAGACACTGTCCCATGTGCTTTATCACCACTTTCATGTAATTCCCAACAACTGAATTACAGTTGAATTGCAGTCAACTCCATTCAGAACCCCTCTGTCCCAAACATTGCCAGCAATCCCAGCCACTGGTCAGGGCGAATCTGGGCTCTGAGGGCACATTTGAGACCTGGGGGCCGAACTATCGCCATTTCCTCATAAGTGCAGGAGCCTCTTTCAATAGGGACAGAAGCTCGTCACACTTATGCTGTCGCCTTGTGGCTGGCACAGCACCTGGCACAGGCTACGTGTCGAATAATAACGTTTTCGTGCTTTCCTTCTGTGTGGAGATGGCCAGTACCAAGGCTTGAGTCACGCCAAGTCCAAGAGGGCCCACCCCTCCCTCGAAAGCCCACTTGGGGGCACTGTTTCAGAGTCACTGTCGTTATTCCACCTGTGCAGGTGACACTGTGTCATGAGAAATGCACAGGGGAGAGAAAAGCCACAGTATTTCAACCACAGTAATTAACAGACGGCCCAAATTCCACTGTGCTCAGCGGGGTTCAAAGAGCCTGAAATACCTGTGTTTGGTAACTGAGGTTGAGATGATTATCAATGCTGGGTGCAAAGCAAGATCAAAGCAGCCCCCAGAGTTTCTCTGTCTTTTGGCAACTCTAGGCCCTATTCTTTTTCGCATCACCCACTCTCAGTGCCCGTTCACAGTCAGGGCTTGACAAACGCTTCTTGCAAAACCACAGGGCACAGCCCGCCCACGTCGGCACCTAAACACCAGGAAACCATCCCCCAACAGAATAGACAGACGACAGGAAAGAGGGCTCTGGTCCCATTGTGGGTGGCCTCTTTCCACGTGGAACCAGAGCCCATGCACCGGCTGCCCCGTATCCACCCCAGAAGCACCCCATGTAGTCTGGGCCTGGTCTAGCCTCCACAGAAGCGTTTCCCAAGAGGGAACCCAGAGAACAGTGGTCTGGGAGATAATTCCACGGTCAACCTGTGTGGGGCACACACACACTTCATGGGATTTCAAAATGTGCTTTAGCAGCTAAAGGTTCTGAGAAGGCCTGCGGAGGAGAAACAAGCTTGACTCTGTACAGAATTTCCCAAGTCGACCCAACCGCACGATCCAGATGACTGGTGATCTGTGGAACTCACTTTAGGGATGGTGCCCAATGGGAACAGTTTCATCATCTCACTCTGGAGAAGTGACAGGACAAGCCGTCCTTGTCACGAAGGTGTGAAAAGGACACCAGAAAGGGATCCCTTACTTGAAGTGTTTTCTCCCAACATGGCTCCAAAGGCCAAAAACACCATCTCCAAGTGAAATAATTCACTGCTTCTAGGACACTGAAGACCCTCATGTTCGACAGCTGAACGCTGACAACCTTCGTTCTTTGGTACATGCCAACACACTGCCACTGGTGACAGCAGATGAGGTTGACACCAGTGCCAGTCGTAGCCAGAAACGTGGGGGGCTTGACAAGCAACTTTCCTGACAGCGGCACGAAGACGAGACGCAGGAGAGATTTGCTGCTTCGAGGGGCAGAAGGGAGGAGGGCTGTTTTCAAAGTCCGGCGTCTTTATTAAGAAAACAGTATGTAAGTGCAGATAATTCTTAAAATGCGAATTATCTTTGCTTTGATGAGACCAAAAATTAAATGACTAGATCACAGTCATTACCCAGAATCAACAGCCCTTAAAAATGCCCGCTGGTTTTACCAATAGACAGTCGACCCTCATCATTCACAGAGTCCATATCTGCGAATTCTCCTACTCACTAAAATTTATTTGTGACCCCAAATCAATACGCTCAGTGTTTCCACTGCCATTCATGGACATGCACAGGGCAATAAAGGACCTGAGTTGTCTTTTCGTGGCCTCGTTAGCGGCCCATTTCCACTTTTCTGTGCTGCTTATGGTGGCCCCCAAGCAGGGTGATGAATGCCGTCTCGTCCTCCTAAGGGCAAGAAGGCCGTGACGTTCCTCAGCTGCGTCTATTGGATGAACTTCATCCAGGTCTGAGTCACGGTGCTGTGGGCCGTGAGCTCAGCGTTAAAGAATCAACGATGATGAATATTAAATAAGGTGTCTCTGAACAGAAGCTCACATAAAACAAGGTCCTGTGTTAATCAGTTGATGAAAATATTGTGCCCAGAGGCTCACAGAAACCTGACCCTGTGTTTCCCCAGGAGCCCTGGTCAGTGTCTCTAGCTCAGAGTCCGTGGCGGCAACGTTCCAGAGCTGAATATCACCAATGATGAGAATGGACTCTGACATATTGGGGGAGCAGGGAGAAAAGTTTCCTTCAAGAAAAGGTCTCAGAGGTTGAGCAGGATTTACTTCCGAAGGTGAGCGAGCTTCCAGGAGCCCACCTCCAACCTGGTGGTGAGCCCTGGATAAAGCCAGAACCCCTGGGTCAGCCGCTGGGTGCCCTCTGGTCCTTGCCGGCAGAGGATGCAGGGCGGCGTGCTGTCTGAGTGCGGTCCGTGGCCAGCCTGCTGACTCAGCCCCAAGCGAGACTCTCTCGTACCTTCAGAGCTTTCTCTGGATTCCTGGCAGAAGCCCTAAGAGGCAAAACTTCATTCACGTCTCAGGTCTGCTGCTCTAAACTGTCGTTCCTGTCTGGGCTCATTTTAAGTTGAGATCTACTGAATTTGAAACATCATGATGATCAAGGGCAACTGTGACTTCAAACAGCCTGAAAAGATCTGATGATGTCATCAGACTGGTTTTCAGACATTTGTAACCTCGCCCTTTTCTCTAAAGGAGAATCCAGGAGGTCGGCACTTGATGGGGCCTACGTGCTACCATGTCTGCAGCCGGCGTGGCTGCCCTGACTGCGCCGAGCGCCCGCTGACCTAGAGGAGACATTTGGTCCCCACGGGGAGAAGCTTCTGAGGCCGCCACGTGGGCCAGGCTTGGTTCTGAAGGAAGAAAAGTTCTAGTCTCTCTACTCCTGCTTCCTTCTAGCCCCAGTGCCCTCTCTCCCCACACACACCAACACACACGCACACCAACACTCACACCAACACGCACACACCAACACACACACACCCCAACAACACACCAACACACACACACCCCAACAACACACCAACACACACCAACACACACCCCAACAACACACCAACACACGCACACACACCAACACACAACACCAACACAGGCACAGAAACCAACACACACACCCCAACACACGCACACACACTAACATACACACCAACACACGCACAACACACACCAACACACGCACAACACTCACACCAACACTCACACAAACACCAACACACCAACATACACACACACCAACACACGCACACACACCAACACACACACAACACACACACACCAACACATGCACACACACCAACATACACACCAACACACACGCACAACACACCAACACGCACACAGACCAACATACACCAACACACACACACACAACACACACACACCAACACATGCACACACACCAACATACACACCAACACACACGCACAACACACCAACACGCACACAGACCAACATACACCAACATACACGCACAACACACACACCAACACACACACACAGACCAACATACACCAACACACACGCACAACACACACCAACACACGCACACCAACACACGCACACAGACCAACATACACCAACATACACACCAACACACACGCACAACACACACATCAACACATGCACACACACCAACATACACACCAACACACACGCACAACACACACCAACACGCACACAGACCAACATACACACCAACACACACGCACAACACACCAACACGCACACAGACCAACATACACACCAACACACACGCACAACACACACATCAACACACGCACACAGACCAACATACACCAACACACACACACACACAACACACACATCAACACATGCACACACACCAACATACACACCAACACACACGCACAACACACACCAACACGCACACAGACCAACATACATACCAACACACACGCACAACACACACATCAACACACGCACACAGACCAACATACACCAACATACACACACACACAACACACAGGCACAACACACACACACACACACAACCCTCAGCAAGATTCATTTTGCTCAGTCTTTTAAAAACTACATGCTTCTAGACTCAGCCCACGAACGGAAGTTTAGAGTCAAAGAAGGCTGATTTAAAGTACGTTCAGTGGAAAATCCTACCCGGAAAAGCCCTTCACGGTCAGGCACCCCCAGCCCCGAGGTACCGCGTGTTTCTTCCATGGCGCGACGACTCTACAGCTGCAAAGAGACGCGTCCCGAGTCTGAAACACCACATCTCTCCTTCGCACTGATGGAAAGCCCCTCGGGCGACTGTGGGAGCGGGGGCCCAGGGTTTGTGAGAGGCGAAGTGATTCAGGAGGGCTTCCGCTCGGCTTGTCAAACACACAAGGGGCTCGAGAGAGACAGGCCCAGATTCGCAGCCTCAACCTCATCGGCCTCACGAGGGGCTTTTCCGCCTCGCACGAATCTTCTGGAAGCCCAGCGAGGCTGCTGCAACCCCATGAACAATGCCTGAGGCACCTGTGGCCACCTCCGTGTCAGCGTGCACCTCGGTCCCAAGCCGAAGGACGCCCAGGCTGCCGCATTCGTCCCGAGGAGCCGGCCCTGCGTCCTGCTTCCAGGGGAGGGAGCCCCGGTCGGTAGGTCCCTTCACCAGCCTGCGGTCCCACCGCCACACACGCTGCTGCGCCAGACGCGAAGGCGGAGACGAGACCGAGAAAATAAAAAGGCTTTGCTCGGGGCAGGAGCAGTGAGGGGGGCGGCGGAGGGCTTGCTTGCTTCCTCTGGAGCCTCAACAGAGGCAGCTTCCCGGGCTCCTGATCCCGCGGTAGGAAGAGGCATCACCTGACTTGACAGGCCTTCATTCTTCTGTGCCCTGAACCTGCTTGGTAGCTGAGGGCCACGAAGTATGTCTGGCTGCCACAGGCGAATCCAGGGGTGTGTGTGTGTGTGTGTGTGTGTGTGTGTGTGTGTGTGTGTTGCTTCCACAACTAGTGAGAATATTCCTTAAGGTCAGGGCCACATATTAAAATCATGTGAAGAAAAACAAGGGAAACAATTATATATGGGCCATTATTTACCTAATGGCTTTTGCAGGCAAGAAAAATTAGAGTAAAGGGCTTTTAGTGGCTATCAGCTAACCTGCAGTACTATGCCATAGAAAAGATAGTTATTTGTTTGTTGCTTTGTTTTTATTTCAAAGTACAGATGCTTTTTATTGTTTTTGTGTTTTTACCTTACCTCCTCTATGTCTACCACTCCTCTGTGTTTCGTTGTGAAAGCTAGAGTTATAGATAGCTATAATCTCTCAAATAAATATTAAATATATATTCTAATATTTATCCAGCTTACTCTTTCAAATATATCTTGCTGACTTCCATATGAATACAGGAATATATATCTGACTGACCTACAAGATCACTTCAAATCTGAATCACCAAGATTAAACCCTTTTGTTTTGGGGAAAACATAAGACTTCTGATGTTCACATTTAAAGCAAACAGTTTTGAGAATTTGTCATGTTTTTTATTCCTTTACATACATATGGTTTCAAGATTATGTATTTAGGTATACTTGCAATCAGTTCTTTGTGAATGCATGCAAATATCAGCTTTTACCAGTCAATATAAATGGTTTCTACTTTGTTTACTTGTGTGCATGATTGTGAACCAATATTGCCAAAGAAACAAAAAAAGTATTACCTGCTGGAAAAAGGTAGAAGACGAACCCGTGTCCCCTGCATCGGCAGGCGGACTCCCAACCACTGCACCACCAGGGAAGCCCACGACTTTTTAAATGTTTCTGTTTTGCTGTCTTTGAAAAAAGCAAAAAGCCACATGAAGGCACCAAAAATGTCAGGCCATGGAAGAGAGCGCCGCGGGGCAGGTTAAACAGCTACGAGCTTTCTCGCGGCTGCCCGACCTGCGCCCCGAGCACGCTGCCCACGAGAAGGGCCTGCTGGGAACCCCCACCGGCGAGATGCCGGCTGCTTGTGACCCCGGCTCCCCGGCCAGGCTCAGGCCCGTGAGCCCAAGAGGACGGGGACGAGGCGGGGCCTGCACTTAGGGCCCCGCCTGAACGTGACCCAAGGCTTCTGAGTAAAAGCTATGTGTGCCATGAATTCTACACGAGCCGCCACGCCAAGGAAACTTGTCAAGAGTTAGTCCTTCACAAAAGCCCTTTTGAAAATCACAGGAAAGAGGGAAAAAGCCCTATTTTCCCTTTGGTTTCTGAAGGACGAGAGTTCCGTGGTCTGGAAGCTTCCTCCCGAAGCCCGCGGAAGTGACAGCAGGAGCGAGCGTTCCCAGGAGACGGACGGGGCTGAGAGCAGCCCGCAGCCGAGGGAAAACAATGAGCTTTATGTTCTTCCAGAACAAATTACACACTTTCCGCGGCTCATAAAAGCTTTTTATGCAACCTGGCTCGGGCAGTGCCCGGGCACGGAGCGCCCGCCGGGAGGTAACCGCGGCCCCGGGGCGCCAGATGCCCTTGGAGGCGGTTCACCCAGCTCCCGGCACCCAGGGGCGTCTCCACCTGCCGGGGCCACCGGGCTTGTCCCTGCTGCGAATCCAGCCTTCGTGCCCGCGGGGGGGCGCATCGGGGCCGTGCGCGGATGGAAGGACAGATGGCCAGGCACCCCCACGCCTGGGACACGGTGAGGGCTGCCCGAGCAGGCCAGGGACCCAGGAGATGCTTCCTGAATGGTCGTGACCCACGCATGCTTCCGCAGTCACGATCGTCTAGGCCACCACACCCACGTCCTCACCACCGCTGATACCAAAGCGCGTCCTGGGACTTAGAAGTGAAAATTCAGAATGTGCGCCCTGAAAATCTTCGGCAGAAGACCCCCTTCTCTTGGGTGACGTTCAATTAGCGACTCCATCCTGCTCTCGGTGCAGGCAGCCGTGCTCCCCACCAACACCCAGGCCGCCCCACGAGGCAGACAGTCCCCCGGCAGAGCCCCTGCACTGGGCAGAGTGGAGGAGGCAAGGAAGGACCGGCGGAGGAGGGCGGTGAGCTGAGAAGCGTCATTGAGGATGCCCTGAACCAGCCAGCGTCTGGGAAAGACGGACTCGTGGACGCAGAGGTGAGGGAGAGCCTCACGGAATTCCAGGAATCCTTCCAGACGGTTATGAACACCCGTGTTATTTAACGTCATTGTTACTCATGTTAATATAGCAATACTATTAATTATCATCAAATATTAATCATCACATTAAAATCATTTGAATTAACTAACCTGGCCACCCATGGCCCCACCCAGGGCTGGATTTTTAGGTAGGTGACACGTCCGACTCCTCAGCTGCCCAGATGGCTGGATCGGGGGGATCCCCAGCCACGGTAAAGGGCCCCCACTGGGTCATTCCCTGGTGCCCCAGGTCTGCCCTAAATTCAGAAAGCAGTGCTGCATCGGGCGAGAGGAGGACGGCAACGTGCCCCTCAGATGCCCCCCAACAGCCCGGTGCGGTGAGCTCTGGCCCCCAGGCAAGGACTTGGCAGCGGGTGCCTGGGGATGGAGGGGTTTGGAGAGCACACTCACCCCTCCTCTAACACAAGTCTGCCTGGACCAGCACACAGGCTCCCACCCGCCACACTCCTCCCCCATGACACAGGAACAGCCTGCTTTAGGGGCGGCTCTAAGGAGGGGCTGCCCTGTTCTCAAAGCCGGTCCAGGAGAAGGGGAGCAGAAGAGCAGGAGGCAGCGCTGCGCGGCACGGCGCACACTTTGAACCTGTCCGGCCTCGGCTGCCTCTCGCAGGTACTCTTGGATTTGCAGGTGGAAGGAGCAAAGCAGAAAGCAAGGGGATTCCAGCTCACTTACGGCTTTTCTGCCCACCCTACGGAAACAGACGCACCAAAACAGACCCCAGTGTGACTTGACATTCAGTGGCTGCTTCTCCCCAACGAGGGGACTACTGGCTTCCGCTACCCTTGGGGAGGCCCTTGACCCGCAAATATTCAGCCTTAAACCCAGACTCAGCCGGGCGGTGAGTCCTGCCTGCAGTCTCCCCGCCTGCCGCGCGATGGCGCCAGAGCTCCACCCGGCCCCGCGGCCGCGTCAGGAACGTCGGAAGCCCCGCCGGGAATGCGTGGGTTCCCAGCTTCCGAGCTGAGTTTATGGAGCTACGAGAGAACACTTGGCATCAATACACAAAACCCCGTAACAACTCAATTTGCAAAAAATAAACACAAAATACGGACCTACCTTTAATTCTTAACTCCAGCTCTAGCATCAGTTATTGCACTGGGTGTGTCTAAAACAAGCTGGTCCTGGACTTTTTAATGACCTCTCTTCCCTGAATGCCGGAAGGGCAGGAGAACTGTACTGGCTGTCTTGCGGCAAACTTCCAGGTCCTCAGCCTCTGCTGTCCTCAGAACCTCTCTTCTGTCTTAGGCTGACATCACACAAGAACCTGGGTTCTTATTCCCGGGAAACAGCTCTGGGGGATGCTCAACAGCCCGCCTGCCCGGAGCCAGGCGTCCGTCCCCGCCCCCGCAACCCTGCTCTCCCTGGGAAGCCAGAGCCTTTACCCTGGAGCCTCCCAGGCAGGGACCCACACACACACACACACACACACACACACACACACACACACACACACACACACACACACACACACACACACACACACCAGCCCAGGAAAACCAGAACAGCCCAGGAGCGGTCAGCCCTCCCCTCAGCACCCCCTTTCCCACAGGCCCCCCACAAGCCCAGAGATTAGATTCAGGCAGAGCCAGAGGGAAATCAATACCCTCAAGCTTTTCTCCACCTGCTGCCCCCACTTGTCTTCAGGTTAACTTGCAGCCCCTTCATTTCAGGAATCAGCAAACGTTATATAAACGATTGACCGCTTTAAAGGTGAGATAACATCAGAGCAGAGGGAGATAAAGGGCTTCACTGAAACTCAATGCCCGTGGTGGTGGGAGCAGCTGAGGCTCTTTCCCGCCCTCCCAGGGCGTTGGGCCCCTTGTTTATCTCTTCCTCTCACCAAATTACCTCGGGCCATTTACACCTCTCCCGACACCCACTTCCCCCTCTTCCCACACCCCCCGGGGAGGCCCTCTGCCTGCCCTATACTTGTTCCCGGGGAATTTCCAGGCCCGGCCGCCAGCAGCTTCCGGAGAAGCTCCTCTTGATGTGATTGTATTGATCTGAAATCGCAAACAGTGCTTTTCTAGATTCCATTTTCCCACTTCATAATTTAAAGCCTGTATTGTCAGACATCAAAGAAAGGTTTAGACGGAAGGAAGCGTCACCCCGCTACCCTAACCACCATTTATTTCCATTTTGCATTTTCTTTGACATTCCTTGTCCAGAGGAACCATCCGTGGCTTCACCATTTCATATCTGCACGGCGCTCCTACCGATGATGTTTCGTGACCCTGTTAAGTTGATGTTCTCATCCACCGGCATCTAGTTTCCTTCCGAAGGTTTTGCTTCAGAGTTTGCATGGTTAAAACCCGCACTTGTGTTTAAACCCAACTCACACTGCAGTGGACTGTGTCATTTATGGATATTTACACTTGAATATCTACTGCAATATATAAAGGGATTCCCCCTAGATTTCGTAGCTCTGTTTCCTCTAAAGCTCAGTGAGATGGCTCATACACACTCCATCACCAGCACTGACGTGCAGACCCCTCTGCTGTGACAGTCCTCTCTGAGAGGCGGCCAGTCGGGCTCTTCATTTGCAGAATCACACTTGAACACACGACTCCCGTCAGCGTGTGCTGGTCGGAGCTGAAACCTGAAAGTCCAGGGAGTGGCCTTACCTGGAAGCTCAGAGACCCAACCCGCTCTTTCATTTCCTATTTATAATCACCGTTCTTTCATGTCCTATATTTACAGTTGACTTTCTCAAAGGCATTCCCAAGGTTCTCCATTGAGATCATTTTATAAAAATCTCTTTTAAGTTAAAAGAGACATATTATTCTCTCCTTTAAAAACAAAGTAAACCGAGGCACGGCTCAGCACTGGTGCTGGCCACCTGCCTGCCTGCCTGGAGCTGCTGGGGCTCGAGGCACGTGGCCGGTGATCTGCCGATGCCTCAGCTTGAAGAGCGGAAGGTTCACTCCTCCGTCAGTTGTTGCTGGCAGGGCTCAGCCATTCGTTCCACTGAAATAACTGGGAGAAGTTCCTTCTTTCCACAGGCCTGCACTTCATCATGTGTATTATTTTGGATCTGCTTCAAAAAGAAAAATGGCCTTTCATGGTGTACACCGACCGCGGGCGGAAGTTGGACCAGGCAGACGTTTAACTCCACACTGAGATGGAAACTATTCGCAGAGAACACCCACACTCGATGCAGGGGAGGGTGCGGGCCCCGCAGACACAGCGCCTGGGGGTGACCCCTGCCCGGTGCCTGCTCTAGGTGGACCCCGTCCGCCAGGTGGGCTGCAGGCCCCTGCCCCGCAGCGGATGGCACGGCCTTTCACCCGGCAGGAAGGCCCCAGAAGGTTCCCGACTTTGGTACAAACACCGCCTTCTGCCAGGCGTATTTGCTCTGAGCCTGTGTGTGGCTGGGTGGCTGGGTGACTGGGTGGGGAGCCCTCGTTCCCTTCAGAGTCTCCCGACAAGAGCCTGGGTTCTAGCTGCACTCAGCTCCCCAGACGCTCAGTTCCAGGATGTCAGCTGCCAGGGCATTGATCTTGCCGCCTCAGACCGGACCTGCCGTAGGAGGGCACGAGGGGGAGCCCTTCCATCACCACTGCCCCCCATATCCCTGACCCTCCCCAGGGCACAGAGGAAAATGGATGCTATAGAAGCAAGTTGCACTGAAGTGTTAGAGTTCATGTATCTTTTAAAAAAGAAAAAAGAGGAGGCATCCTTGAACAAAAATACCCTACCCCCTCCCGGAAAGAAAAGAAGTCCAGCCAGTGCACAGCGGGCTCACCCTGCGTCTCTGGCACAGCCTGGCCCCCAGTGGGGCTCAGACCGCGTCACATAACCACAGTCATTCTGCTTTTTAACAGAAGGTGGTATCCACGAAAGACCCATCAAAAATCTCCTTCAAAATTTTGGTCCCCGGTTTGATTTCTTTTCTGAGCTCACCTCCATTCTCTCCTGCCATCCCCCCACCCCAGCTAATCTTCCATTTTAAATATAATATAAAATGGCCAGAAGTGGGGCACAGTGGAGCAGGATGAACGGAATCTACCAAGACATATATTCGAGTGAAGCGTTCACAATTCAAACTTCTCCTAAAAGACAAAGAACAAATCGTGCACCCACCCACTTCTTTCTCCGCCGAATGTAGACACTTGCAATAGTTGTTTGTCTGGTGGATAAAACTGAAAGTTATGCTGATATTTTTGGAAAACCAGATCCAGACACATCAGAGAAATTTGTTTTTCAAGGGACAGGACCAAGAACTTCGAATCCAGCACTTGACCTGTATTTAATATGACTCTGACCTGCTAGGGGATGCTTTCTGGTTACCTACTTGGAAAATGTTTGGTGGAAAGTAACACAGCTCTTTCATGAGGTCCACAACAGGCTGTCAACACCATCTGATAACTGAACCTCCCTGAAATCAGCAAAGGTATAGAGATATCATCAGGAAAGCTGACACACCAACAGTGAGAGGAGGACAAAGAGAGTGAGAAAAACTTGTTTACTTCATTTAATGCATAATGGAGGAAAATTCAAACTCTGCCAAACTAAGGAGAAATATGAAACACAGATTTTTTGAAATTCATTTAAAAGTAAAAGGAAATGTGATTGCAACGCACTAGCCCTCTCTTTTAAAATATCCAAAGACAAGCTAACCTGGACCAAGCATCACAGTCTGGGTAAGTCTGAGCCCATTCCAGAAAGAACAGTTGACACTGATGACAGTGATGTTTACTACAAAACGAACCTACTTCCAGCAGACAGTGGACACTGTGACTGATATTAGACAAAATGTGCGGCTGTATTTGCCTTGATGTGAGGAGGGTGGGCCCGTTTGTTTTCCTATTATGTAAAACCCCTGCCAGACTCCTGCCAAAACACTTTCCCGGTGACATGTCTGCCTGCCTTTGGACGGGTTCCTTACTAAAACAAATACACCAACCAAATCATCTTTGATAGCAAGGACTTATAACGGCAAACAATGAAAACTCTAGGGGGTGTTTCTTAGGAAGGCAGCAGGCACCACGCGGAATTACCGCGCAAAGCAGGGCAGCTCCTCCTGGCTAACAGGGCAGCTCCCAGGAGGCAGCAACTGTGAGCGACTGGCTCTTTCTTGGCGAGTTAACTGATGTCCCCGTTTGGGGCAGTGAGTGGTCCTCTCCCTAATGAGTCACAGTGCGTATATATGTTGTCTGCTTTAGAGCAGAGATAAGTATAAAAACAAACTATTATTACAAGCGCACACTCCAATAAAAAGAGAATGTCTCCTAAGACGATACTGGCACCTTATAAAAGTGTAATTTAACCTTATCTAATCTGGAGCCTGTTTCATCACAGGGATGGCCAATAATGTAAACCTTTGTGAGAAAGGGCGCAGGAGAGGCCCAGGCCAGCGGGTGGGCAGTGGCAGCCTCTCCTGGGACGCGGCCGCTGCCGCTGCCGCTGCGAGGCCGTCAGTGCAGACTGGGTCGTCCGGGATGGTAGGTGAGAAAATGATGGATGGGTCGGGTACAGCGAAGCGAAAATGGCCGAGAGAAGCGTTTCCTCTTCCCATCTGTTCAGGAAGGACGTCAGCAAGACAGACTAAACACAGGCCCCGGTGCGGGATTTCGCGTGTGCCTGTGTGGACAGCACAGCCCGGCCTCTAAAAGGACCTTCCTCCGCACGCAGTGGGGACAGGCAGGGAGGCCAGACGCCCACGCTGGCTGCTCTTGAAGAGAAGCAGGACAGTCCCAGGCTGTCGCCACAGCGGGCCGGCGGGGGCCGGGGTCCCCGGGGAGTCTGGCCCAAGGTGCCCACCGCCTACTGTGGCCACCAGCAGAGGGGACGCACCCGCCAGGGCCAGGACTCCAGGCTCTTTCTGGGAAGATAGAGGAATTCCTGGCCTGGGGGGCCCCTGGATGGGGTCCAGCACACCTCGCTGCCCTGTTCCCCAGGAGAGCAGAGCCCCTGCTCTGGAAAGGGTCCGCCCCCCGCCCCCGCAGGCCTGGCTGAAGTGGTGGTGCCTCCTCTGGCTCCGCCCCTGGCTCTTCCTACCGCACTGCTGGCCTTTGGGTTAATCTTCCAGGCCCAGACCAAGTCCCAGGAGGGCAGAGGAAGGAC
>NW_006779033.1:2228551-2234981 GCF_000442215.2 Lipotes vexillifer | reverse complement strand
CGCAAAGGGAAAAGGCCCTGCCCCTCTGTTCATCCTCGCTCCCACCCACCTCTCACCTTCCCCACCTCAACCTGATTCGACCAACGGCCTCCTTGCCTTGGACACCGGGGTGGGTGGGACTGAGGCTTAGGAGCCAGGGTGACACGCCAGGGTGGGGGTTGGGTCTCGCCCACTTTCAGCAGTAGGTGGTCTGAGCCTCAGTGTCCGTCTCTGTGGCATGACAGCCAGGCAGTCTCCCCCACCCCCACGGGCTCCTAGAGGTCAGCGAGGCTTGAAACCCGACATCCGCTGCCCTGTCTCTCCCCCTCCCCTCCCCCTCCCCTCCCCCCCTCCCCAGTCTCCTGAGGGCAGAGCTAAGTGCTGGTGTTTCCAGCAGGGTCCTGAGCTCTCCAGGCCTGCAAGGCCCTGCCTGGCTGGTCTCCCTGAGCCTATAAGGACAGGCCATGAAGGTGGGCGGGCGTTAAAGCTCAGGTCATCCTTCCTTCGCTTGTTTCCAGGAGAATCGTCCTGGGGGCAACCGGATGGAAAGGAAATCCAGGAGAGGAGCCTGGCTCACACTCAGGAGCGAACGCGCCAGCAGGGCCTCCAGTACAGCGTCTCTAGAGCACGTGCGTGGCTCCGCCAGCCCAGCACAAGTGTATTTGCACACACAGCAGACACGGGCACTGAGGAGGACGGACATCCTCCCCGTAGTTACCAGTATTTACCTCCACAAAGGTGTCCCGCCAAGGGCGACGCATCCCGCTGCTGGGATAATGCTGAACAAGGAAACCGCTATCCATTTGTCGATTAAGTGGATTAGTCCACGTACCATGATCTGAAATGCACATTTTAACATCTGACATTGAGATCAGACTTACCACTGACAAGGTTTAATAGTTTAACGTTTTCTTCTCTTCGTGGCACATAAGCGATGTACCTTATCATAAAGGGCATCTTAGGGACAAGGACACAGCAGAGTAAAATCGTGAGGGACGGTGTGTGACCTCGGGCAAGTCCCTCACTTTCTCTAAGCCCAGGTTCCTCCTGTGTAAGACGCGCATAACAGCGTCCACGCCAGGGTTAAATGAAAGGATTACTCTCAACGCTGGGCAGGACGACCAGTGAAGTCACTGCCGTCCGAGGGCCTGCGGTGAAGACCCGAGAGCTGTCCCGTCAACAAGTTCACCTTCCCCAGGATCCACGTGCTGCCCCAAGCACGGGTCTGCGCGAAGAGGCCAGCTGTGGGGCATGGAGAGATGTTCTCATTCGGCTGGGGTCTCTGTGACCCCAACCAAAGGGGACCTCGGTAAAAGTAAGCTCCGGGATTGTTTGTCTCTCGCCCTTAATTTAGAGTTTAACCCAATTCCACTATTGGCCTTAAAAAATACGGGAGCGACCACAGTGAACGTGCTACGCACGTGGCTCCTTCCCTTTCATACATTTATTCCTACTTATTCTGTGGAAATTCGCCTCCCTATTCGCCATAGTTCATCTTTTCTTATATCTTTGTTTCCAAACTAAATAGCGCTGACCCGAGCACACCCTGCTCCCGCGCCAGCGGCTCGCGGTGCTGCCGGCGATGCTCCGCGGAGGTCTGTCCGGTGCGTCGCGCGTCGTGCGGGGCTTGGAATGGAAACGCGCGTGGGGATGAGGACCGATCCGCAGCCGCCAGCCCCGCCTCCCCCGCCCTGTTCTCCAAGCCGGTTCTTTGGAGGTTCAGTTTTTCATAATTAAGACTAAGGAGCGGATCAAAAACAGAAGTACTTGCCCCTGGAAACCAGCGGCCTTGATTTGCAGCTTTTATTGGCAAACCTGGCTGCCAGTAAATACATTCCTTGGCATCTCCCGCAATGTAATTTACTTGATGAGGAGGCCCTGCTTTTTCTGTAACATGCACATCAATTAAAGGGGCCGCTAGGAAGGAATGTGGCCGGTGACTGCAAGCCTCCTAGGTCACCTAGGGTCCCGGGAACAAAAGCGCCCAGGCCTGTGCCTGGGTGTCCGAGCCGGTCCCTCCAAGGGGCCTCCCGACCGGACTCTTCCCGCCGGGGAGCTGGCTAGGTTGCAGGGTGCGAAAGCCAGAAGCCAGGCGGGGCCCTCCGGCGGCCAGGCCTCCCCCGGGTCCCCTTCCTCAGAGCCCCCTCCCGGCCGGAGGTGGGGCGTCGGGTCGCACACAGGCGGCCGCAGACGGCAGGGGGCGCTCGGCGCGCGTGCAGGGCCGGCCGGGGCCGGAGCCCACCGCGGCGCTCCGGTTGGCCGGGAACCTGCGCGCCGGAGCCCGGAGTTCCAGCCTCGCGGGTGGCCCTGCGGCCCCCCTGCTTCTCCTCCCGGCGCTCACGGGGGCGATGCGGGAAGCCTGCGGGGGCCACCGGGACGCGCTCCCAGGTGCAGAGGCACGCGAGGACCCGGGAGGCAGGCGGGACGGAGCCAGGTGCCGGCGGCTCCGGCCGAGGGCCTCGCGGCCGCCCCAGGGCCTGCGGGGGAAGGCCAGCCGCGCCCTAAGCGCGCGGACTGGGTGGGCGGCGCGTCCCAGGGCCCGGGGCGTCCGAGCTCAGGCTCCTCAGGCCGCTTCTGGGTGGGAGGGGGCGCAGCCCCGCGCGTGGGGCCCCCGTGCTGGGCTAGAGAGCCGGAAGCCCGCCGCCCGCGGGACCAGGCCCCGCCGCCGCAAGGTGCGGCCGACCCCTCCCCGCCCGTGGGCCCGGCCTGTCTGCGGGTCTGTCCGCGCACCAAGGCCTTTCCTCCGACACCCGGAGCCCACGAGTGGATGCAGAAGGCGCCCTCGCGCCGCATCCGGTGATGCCCGCACCGCGCACCCCGGGGCCCCACGGGTCGTCGGCCGCGCCGGGGATGAGCCCCCGTCGCGGAAGCTGGAGTGGCGGGTCCTCTCCCCTTCCAGGCCAGGCTGCGCCCCAGTCTAATGGGGACCCGGATGGGAAGAAACCGAGGCGCGCGACTAGTCCTTTATGTTAATCCACTCTTAACAAATTTTATTTTTGTCCTTGATGGTTAACGACAGGGGACAGTTCGCATCTGCATCTAACTCTTCCTGGACAAAGGAAGCCCCAGTCATGCGTAGCCAGGCACCGAGGTTAAAGCTTCCCGCGAGTCCTGTGGCCCTTTCTTGGTACTCAGCTCGCGCTGGGTCCCAGAAATGCTCTGGGAGACTGGGCTTTCCTGCAGAAGGGCGACAGGTGGTCCGACCAGAATACGTGTTGGCACACTCCCTCCCGTGAGAGTAATTAGTGGGACGGCCCGTTGTGGGGACTTGGGGGGCATTAAATTACCCCATCCTATAAGCTTCCTGTGGAGGCTGCCCTTAGGAGGGCAACTGTACAATTCGTTCAGTCATGGGCATCACTTTGTCTTTAAAACAATCAAAAAACAAACGCTCTTTTCATTTATCGTAGGAATTATTTTTCTCCTAAGGAGGGGGCTGAATCAGGAAGACTGCATTAACAGAACCTGTACTCAGAAGCCCCCCAACTAAGAGAGAAGTCGATCTGCCCAGAGTCTTGGCCACTCAGACGTGGGGTCCCTGTCCCTCCCTCCGCGGATGAACAGCACTTCCTGCCCGGCGGAGGGTTTGATAACGAAAAACGGCCACTGACACCCGCGTATCGTCTCCCACCCTGGGGCTTCAGGTCTTCATAAACGAGGCCACGTGGAGAACTTCGACAAAAACCTAAATAGCTCAAAGACACCTCGAAACAGACGTGGCTACAAATGCTTGCGACTTCAGTCTAGCGGGGAGCCTTCAGGTCGCACTGTCAGATACCACGCGTCTCCCGACAGCGAAGGGCGAGGGGCTGGGAAGGCTTCGGGCGTGCAGAGCCCCCCGCCCCCCCAGGCTGCCCCGTCTAAAGGGGCGGCCCGCCTTTCTGGACTCCCGAAGCTCCCGGTCAGACCGGCCCTAACCCCCCGACGGGCCAGCTTCCGGAGCCTAGAGCCGGGGCGCGGATAAGCCCAAACAGCGGGCGGTAAGGGCCTGCGCCCGTCAGGGGAGAGTCGCTGGCCAGGGCTGGGGGGACGCTGGCAAGTTCCCGAGGGGCCTCTGACAGGAGGACAATCCTTGCACCTTGGGCTGGGCTCACCGCCCCTCCGGAACCCTTTTCTGGACTCGCGGCGCCCCCTCCCCAACCCCTATCCCGTTTTTCTTGAATTGAAAAGAAAAACAGCTCCTCCGCTGCTGGTGGCCAGCGTTAAGCCACCACCCCTCCCCCTCTTCCTGCGGTGTCACCATGCCGCGAATCGGGCATTTCCTGGAGTGCTCGCCACCTCTCCCTTCCTGGTGCTTTTCCAGCTAAGGCCCCGGAGGCCTGTTCTGCGTATCGCTGTGACGTCACGCCCCTCCCCAGAGCTGAGACCCCTCGGGGGCCCCGGGTAATTGTGACCCCGGCTGGCGGGTCAGGGAGGGGACGGGGCGGAGAGGGCCAGCGACAGTCCCACCAAACATCCATTACCGCTGTCGCCTGCGGGACCTTCAGGCCGCAGCCGCGAGGTGTCAGAAAAGCAGCCGAAGGCTTCCTGCGGGGGCATTTCTGCCAATTGAGTTAAGGGTTGCGGGGATACAGTGATTGAACCACCCGCGGAGCAGCAGAAGGGGGCATCAGAAACTCCAACCTGAAAATAAAAACCGTAACCCACTCCCCAAAGACTTCATTTCTGCGCCTTCATGTTCAAACACCACCACCGACAACAATAATAACATTAGTCGAGTACTTGAAATACAATCAAGCCGTTTAGTGGAGGTTTGCTTCCGAGGAAGCTTATAAAACACAAACGCAAAGCTCTTTTCCTGGCGAATATCCTGAGCTCGACCAGGAGAAAGATGATCTTCGTAAACTGCACCCCGCCTTTTTTCCGCGCGCCAGGCACTCATTTCACAACGGCCACTTTTATACCCGAAGCGGGGCCCAGCACAGCCGGCTGTCGGATTTGCAGTTTACTAAGGAGCTCTTTCCACCTCTCGGGCCGCGGAGCCGGGAGCAGGGGAGGACGCGCGGGGACCGGGGCAGCGCGGCACCACGTCTCGCGCACGAGCCGGGCGCGGCCCGTGCTGGGAAAACGGCCGAGTCGCCATCGCCGCGTAGGTGCCCGCGCACCGCGAGCGGTGGAGACGCGGTTCAAGGGCCGAAGTCGCCAAACGCCGAGGCGTACGGGACGACCACTGACTTCCTTAGCCTCCAGGCTGACGACGGGGAGCCCACAAGGCCTCGACCAAAGGGGCAGATTCCGTCCGGGGGCTGGACACGAATGCACTTTTCGTGTCGTGCGGCATCTCCCCCCCCTCCCTTCCCCCACACGTGTTTAGGAGTCTTCCGACGATAAATCAGTGTTTTCCTCCAGCCGCGGAGACGGGGCCTTGTGGACGCCCAGGAAAGGAGGCTGGAGCGGCCCAGGCGCGGAGCAGGCCAGGCAGCGCCTGGGAGCCAGGCTTCCGGGCACCCGGCTGGTTCAGAAAGAGCAGGTCCTCGCGTCTCTCCATGTCAGGGTCCACTCCGAAACGCAACATTTTAAAACTGCACAGGCCCGCGCCCTAACTCCTAAACTGCAGCTGCAGCTCAAATTGTGCAGAGGAGGAAGCCGGATTCAAGCCGGGAAGCCAAAAGGGTTCCCAACACGTCCTCGCAGTTAAAGATTGTCAGGAATTGGAGGGTGGAGGTGTGAGATGCGCCACGCTGCTCATCTTCACTGCCCCCTAGACGCGCCAGTTCCTCCAGCTTTTGCAGGAAAGGGCCCTGAGGGGCTGTTCCAGCTTTGCCCAAGTGCAGACGCGCGCTGCAGGAGAGGAGGCCCATCTCCTTCCTGCCCGTGGTTTCTCTCCCTTTCCTTCTTCTGCTTCCCATTCCAACCCAGTCCCCCGGAAACTGCAAGTCTCGGGCGCTTGCACAGGGATTAGCCGCTGTACTCATCCCCAGGACCCTCGAACCGCCCTGCAGGTGCGATTCTGAACGTTCCCCCAATCACACCCGTTCTCTCTGCGAGCCGGCAGCCACGCGCGTGCGGAGAGTAAGGTGGGACGTGTTGACTTGCTTCTTGTCATCGCACCTGCTATTGTCACTGAGCCCGCAGGCTGACCCCTGCTCTGAGCCGAAAGGTGCCGGACCCGACAAGAGGGGGCGGTCGCGGCGAATCCCGAAGAGGAATTCGGGGTAGCCTCCAGGCTCCAGCAGCGCGCGCCGAAGACACCCCCGCCGCCAACCACGGCCTCAAGCTCCTGGCAAGGCCCCATATCCCCCTCCCTTATTTCTACTGGGGAGGGGTCCCGGAGACGGTGAGGTGGGGGCAACAACTCCGCCCCCACCGGGAACGGAGCTCGGCTGTGACTGAGCCCTTAAAACCGTGCCCTTTGTAACCCAGCTCAGGACTGGAGAACTTCCAGGTGGGGAAGACTGGAGACCTCTGGGAGCCCGGGAGCCTGGCGATCGGGGAGGGGAGGGGGGTGGGG
>NW_006779033.1:2212777-2228204 GCF_000442215.2 Lipotes vexillifer | reverse complement strand
GGCAGGGGCGCGGGCCGGCGCGCGTGTGGTCAGCCCCGCGGTCCTCCGCGGCGGGGCGCGGGCCGGCGCGGCTCGGCCTCCGGCTCCTTCGGAGGCGTTCCCGCCTCCCATTGGCTGCCGCCGCCGTGATGGGGCGGAGCTCCGCTGCCCGGAAAAAATGTAACTGCGTAAAAAAGTCCTCGCCTGGGTGACGGATGCTCAAAAGTTCGGAAGTTTTCCCAATGCTTCCCTAAGCGGCCGGCGCGCGAGAGACTGAAAAAAAGGTGACGCGGACCTGGGCAGGCAGCCGGCGCGCTGCCCCCCGCCCTGGTTATCTGGCCGCCTTCGCCGGCGGCTGGGGCAGAGCCTCCTGGAAGCGCAGGCGGCGCGGCGAGCCGGACGTCTGCTTGTTTTCTAGTTCGGGCTCCTTTTTGCCGTTCCCGCCTGGAAGCTGCCGCGCGCGTTCTAGGCCGTCGGCCGCGTCCGCGTCCGGCCCTCTCCGCCGCCCCAAGCCTCCTCGGCGGCCGGAGGCGCCCCGGAGCCGGGCGAGCGCAGGGGAGGCGGCGGCCCGGCACCAGCCCGCAGGCCCGGACTCGGACTGGGCGGCCGGCCCAGCGAGGGCGGGGGGCGGCGGCGGCGGCGGCGGCGGCGGCGAGCGGGGCCATGCAGGCGCGCTACTCCGTTTCCAGCCCCAACTCCCTGGGAGTGGTGCCCTACCTCGGCGGCGAGCAGAGCTACTACCGCGCGGCGGCGGCGGCCGGGGGCGGCTACACCGCCATGCCGGCCCCCATGAGCGTGTACTCGCACCCGGCGCACGCCGAGCAGTACCCGGGCGGCATGGCCCGCGCCTACGGGCCCTACACGCCGCAGCCGCAGCCCAAGGACATGGTGAAGCCGCCCTACAGCTACATCGCGCTCATCACCATGGCCATCCAGAACGCGCCGGACAAGAAGATCACCCTGAACGGCATCTACCAGTTCATCATGGACCGCTTCCCCTTCTACCGGGACAACAAGCAGGGCTGGCAGAACAGCATCCGCCACAACCTCTCGCTCAACGAGTGCTTCGTCAAGGTGCCGCGCGACGACAAGAAGCCAGGCAAGGGCAGCTACTGGACGCTGGACCCGGACTCCTACAACATGTTCGAGAACGGCAGCTTCCTGCGGCGGCGGCGGCGCTTCAAGAAGAAGGACGCCGTGAAGGACAAGGAGGAGAAGGACCGGCTGCACCTCAAGGAGCCGCCGCCGCCGCCGCCGCCCGGCCGCCAGCCCGCGCCCGCGCCGCCCGAGCAGGCAGACGGCGCGGCTCCCGGAGCGCAGCCGCCGCCCGTGCGCATCCAGGACATCAAGACCGAGAACGGTACGTGCCCCTCGCCGCCCCAGCCCCTGTCCCCGGCCGCCGCCCTGGGCAGCGGCAGCGCCGGCGCCGCCGCGGTGCCCAAAATCGAAAGCCCCGACAGCAGCAGCAGCAGCCTGTCCAGCGGGGGCAGCCCCCCGGGCGGCCTGCCGGCGGCGCGGCCGCTGAGCCTGGACGGCGCGGAGCCTGGCCAGCCGCCCGCGCCCGCGCCGCCGCACAGCCAGGGCTTCAGCGTGGACAACATCATGACGTCGCTGCGGGGGTCGCCGCAGGGCGCAGCCGCCGAGCTGGGCTCTGGCCTCCTGGCCCCGGCCGCCGCGTCCTCGCGCGCGGGCCTGGCGCCCCCGCTGGCGCTGGGCGCCTACTCGCCGGGCCAGAGCTCCCTGTACGGCTCCCCCTGCAGCCAGAGCCCCGGCGCGGGCGGCTCGGGCGGGGGCGGCGGGGCCGGGGGCGCCGGGACCTACCACTGCAACCTGCAGGCCATGAGCCTGTACGCGGCCGGAGAGCGCGGCGGCCACGTGCCGGGCGCGCCCGCGGGCGCCGGCGGCTCCTCGGTGGACGATCCCCTGCCCGACTACTCCCTGCCCCCGGCCACCAGCAGCAGCTCCTCGTCACTGGGCCACGGCGGCGGCGGCGGCGGCGGCGGCGGCCAGGAGGCCGGCCATCACCCTGCGGCCCACCAAGGCCGCCTGGCCTCTTGGTACCTCAACCAGGCGGGCGGGGACCTGGGCCACCTGGCGAGCGCGGCGGCGGCGGCCGCGGCGGGCTACCCGGGCCAGCAGCAGAACTTCCACTCGGTGCGGGGGATGTTTGAGTCGCAGCGGATCGGCCTGAGCAACTCCCCGGTGAACGGGAACAGCAGCTGTCAGATGGCCTTCCCCTCGGGCCAGTCCCTGTACCGCACGTCAGGGGCCTTCGTCTACGACTGCAGCAAGTTCTGACCCCTCCGCCCTGCCCGCCTCCCAGCCGAACTGAACCGGACCCCAGAGCAGAAGCAGCCAAAAGAACCGTCGGTGCAAAACCGAAACCAAAAACCCAATTTGTGAAACGTTCAGCAAACCAGCGAACAGAATCCCTCCAAACTTTCAACTCACCAGCACGAAGAGCATTTTCCTAAAAGATGGATTCAGAGCCACCTCCACTTTGCCTTAACTCAATAAACAGAGCCGTAAACTGTTTCGTACAGAGACAGCAGAGTCACGGTTTGTTAAAGGACAGTGTTACTCCAGATAACACGTAAGTTTCTCCTTCTCAGAGAGCACGCTTTCCTCCTGTCCTGTCCCTTCCCCTGCCGCCTCCTGCCTTCACGTCTCACCTGTAAGATACTATTTTATCCTCTGTTGAAAGGAGGTAGGAAGTCCCCGTATATGAAAATCGCTTTCTTTTTAATCCATGGACTTGTTTTAAAATGTAAATTGCAACATAGTAATTTATTTTTAATTTGTAGTTGGATGTCGTGGACCAAACGCCAGAAAGTGTTTCCAAAACCTGACGTTAAATTGCCTGAAACTTTAAATTGTGCTCTTTTTTTCATTATAAAAAGGGAAACTGTATTAATCTTATTCTATCATCTTTTCTTTCTTTTTGTTGAACATATTCATTGTTTGTTTATTAATAAATTACCATTCAGTTTGAATGAGACCTATATGTCTGGATACTTTCATACAGCCTTAGTTATTATAAGAAAAAGATTTCAGAGATTAAAACACTAGAAATTATCAATTCTCCAACTAAATCTCTGAAAATAATGGAGACACCCTGTGACTATTCCTTGTCAAGTTTCACATAAAAGTCTCTTTTTGTTTAGATTTTTTTTTTTCCTGCGGCATCTTCTGCAAAACGTACTGTATAGGCAGCTTGCTTTGTGGCTAGTAAAAAGAGATTTCCCTTAACAGACCTGAGTTGGCATATACACAAATTCATTTCCTCAGTAATGACTGAACATGGTTTGGAAATTTTAAGCCCATGAATCAGCAGCGGTCCTACCGCAGTGATACCTGTGTGTGGAGAGAGGTGGGTGTGCCTCCAGATACACATATGAAGATTTGGCTTGTGTATCACATTAAAAAACCGCGATGTGTATTAGACATCCCTGTGAGCCAAATGCTGGAGGATTTTCTTCCTGTTAATTTCACTCCTTTTTAAGAGGGGAAAAAACCCCAGCTTTTAAATGTATGTATAGAACTCATCCACGTCTACAGTCCTTCATGTCTAACGCAGAAGGATTGATTTAAAAACAAAACATGTATGGCGGGTTGGAAAGGGATATTTAATCTTCGGGAAACTTATTTTAGAAGATATGTTTGTTGAACAATTATTTTTTGAAAAAGATTTAAAACAATAACAAGAAGGAAGGAGCAAAGAGCAGGGCATTTTAGTCCAGGTGGTTTCTTTTCAATCCCATTTTTCTTGTTAATTTACAGTTAAACCTAGGGGGCAATCCGGATCGGCCCTCCCCCTTTGTAAATAACCCAGGAAATGTAATAAATTCATTATCTTAGGGGGATCTGCCCTGTCAATCAGACTTTGGGGAGATGGCGGTTTGATTACAGTCATTCAGGGCCTTTCCGTTTGTTTTCGAGATAATACAGTTTCCTGCTATCTGCCGCTCCGATCTAGAGGCAACACTTAGCAGTAATTGCTGTTGCTTGTTGTCAAAATTTGATCATTGTTAAAGGATTGCTGCAAATAAATACACTCTACTTCCAGTCAAAAACTGCTTTACGTGGCCTCTGATTTGCTGGGTCCCTGGCTCAGAGTCACAGCCCAGTGGCCGGGGAGGCGCGCAAGGCGCGGCGTCCCCCGGGGCAGGCGGCCGGGACCGGCCTTCCCGCCGCGCGACCCGCTCCGAGTCGCAGCCCTGGGCCTGGGCGGCCTCGCGCTTCCCAGGGCCCCCACCCCACCCCTTTGGGTGGTGAAGGGGAAAAATCAGCGGACAAATCTCGTCGTTCCCGCGTCGGCCCATTCGTGGGAGCCGAGCGTGGAGCGGGGCGGGCGGACAAAGGGACCGCGGTCGGAGCGGGGCTGTCCGGGCGCGGCAGCGCGGGCGGCGGGAGCCTGGCCTTTCCGGCTTGGCTGTCCCACTTCTCCGAGTCGGGGACGGCGGTGTGGACCCGGGCCCGCCCGGGGTTTCCGGCCGGGGTGCGTCTCCGCGGCCCCGACGCCGGCCTCTGGGACCGGACGCTCCTCGTCTAATTAGGGTAGCGACGCGTCCCGGCCGCTCGCCGCCCACGCCCGCGCCCAGTCCTCCCGGACCGGGAGGGTCGGGGCGGCCGCGCCGAGGGGAAGGTAGCCGGAGCCGGGGCGGAGGGCCCGAGGGACTCACCGCGCGTCTCAGCCGGGAGCGGGGCTCTGGCTCTGCGCCGCGCTCGCCGCCTTTGTCTGGAGGACGCACGTGTGTTCGTTCGGAGCGCGGCGGGCGGAGGGGCCACGGGCGGGTCGTGCTCCCGGCGCCCGCGCGCCCTCCCCTCGCCGGCCTGACGGCCCCGGCCCAGACGACCTGCCCGGCAGCGCTGGGCCCGGGCGGCCTCCGCGCGGGCTGCGTCCTCGCGCGGCGTGCGCGGCTGGTTTGCGGAGGCCTCGGGGCACCTGGAGCTGCCGCGCGGGTGGGCGGCGGGGCCCGCGACCCCCTGCGTCCCCGCGGCCTCGGCTGCCGGCCCAGGCCCGGCCCTCGGAGCCCGGGCCCCGCGGCGAGGGTGGGAGAGGGCTGGTTGGGCCCGGCGGCGCTTCCGATCCGGGCTCGTCGTTTCTGGGCCCCGAGTCTGGCGGCTGGAGAGGGAGCCGGGCGCGTGGCGCTCGACTCCTAGGAAAGGCCGGTGAGAAGCCCTGGCCGCAGCCGGGGAGTGTTTCCGCGCTCGCCGTCGGAGCCTCTTAGCAATCATTTCTGTCTCCTTCGTTCCCAACGTTGGAAATTTAGGCCTTTAAGAAGTGCGTCGAGGAAGGCAAGGCGTTGAGTTATATGGATGCAGAGAAAGTAGTTACTTCTACGCGAGTTACCCACGTCGTTACTCAGAAGCTGTGTTTGAGCAGAAGGGCACAAGTCCTGCTCGTTAAGCTGATTCTTAGCACCGCTGATGTGCTGTTTTCTACTCAGTACATTTGCTTTGGGCTTCTTAAACCAACTCCCGGAGGGACCTGAGCCCTGGGAAGCTGGGTCCTCCTTATTCGGAAGTGAGCACTCCTTGTACCTTAGTTCTTTGCACGTTTGATTTGTACCTTTTTCGCAACAAGGATAATTTTGCTGTAAAATATTCTAAGAAAAACTCCTTGATACTATAACAACTAGCACAGTTTGAAATTAGCCTAGGACACTAGGCGGGACCCAGCGGGGAACTTGGCTAATTTGGGAGTCAGCCTCTGTAGAGAGTTTTCGGGGAATAAGGACTTTTGTCCTGCGTGTGACAGTGGGCACTCCTTAGCAGTTTTTACCATGAGCAGGTAAACGTCAGCGCGCCACACGCCATACACAAGCTTGCATTTGGGGTATTGTACGCGTGGTGGGCACTGTTTTCCAGGCTTATGTGTTGGTAGCCCCTTTCCACCAGGCTGCGTGCAAACAAGCACACACTTTACAATTTATCATGCCATGCAGTTTGTGTCATTAATAATCGACATTTTCAGGGGAATAAGGCTCAATTGTGCTGGTGGCCCGTAAGCCCTTGGCTGTTTCCTGCGGGGTCAGAAACAGGGTCAGGAAATAAGAGTGTCTTACAGCCCTATGGCTCCCCCGAACTTTGATAGGTGGAACAGAGACATAGGACCTTTTCTCTCAGCCCTGTTCCCTTTGGAGGGGCCTTAGTTTTTTAAGGTGGAGAGCCACTAGTTTTGTTGTTAATGGTGCAAAACCCCAGAGAGGCCTGAACCCTGTGCTGGTCCGGGCTGCCTGGCCAGGCTGCCCAGGAGGGACAGGAGGCATCGGCCCTGACTCCCTTAGCAGGGCTGTCCCCTGCTGTTGGTGGCAGTTGGAGTGACAGTTTCTACCCCACCCCACATCTTGGAGCTTTTGGAGAGGGGCCCCATTTGCTTCTGAGCCCAGTTCCCACCGCAGGGGCCGGCCTGGTGTCTCGATGCCAACTCTCTGGACTCCTGTCGACTCATTTTGTAGAGCCATTAGCCCTTCCCACCCGGTCGTAAACAAATGTCGCTTTAGGGACAAGATTGATGGTGGCCATGTAATAAAGCTGGCCAGGCGGGACAGAAGCCGATTCTGTGTGAGTGGTTCTTCAGCCAGGCGGGGAGCTCTGGGGGGAGTCGGGGAGAAAAGGGACCAAGAGACTGTCAGAATGTTCACCCCAGGAGCTGCGGGAGCAGCGGAGCAGAGGGCCCGAGGCTCCAGGAGGCACAGCCTGACGGATTCAGGCAGTGGCCACCGCGAAAGAGCCCGCTGAAGTGTGCCAGGGGCCTAGACGCCAGTTTCAAAGCCCCCCACTCTTCTGAAAGCTCCTGTTTCAACTTAGAAGGAGGCCCAGAGGCTCCCGGCAAAGAGATTTTTATTAACGGCACCTCGGTGGCACCGAAACAAGTCTTCCTTTGCTGTTTGGGCCCCGCGTCGGCAGCGGGAACTTGGTGGCCTGCTGCCCCTTTGCTCCACGTCTCCATTTTTGAGTGTAAATCCATCATCCGCACTAAGTGCTAAGTGTCTCTGCCCCCCGCCCCCCTTTCTGTCCTCTCCTTCTCCCACCCTCTTCCTCCCAGTTCCCCACAGAAGGCCTTGGGGCCGAAGCCCCTCTAGGACGTCCCCGCGCCAGCCAGCACCGCCTCCCGAGGGGCGCATGCCCACCGTGCACAGGGCCTGGGCCGGACGCGGCAGCCGGAGCTTGCACTCAGGTCCCAGACAGACCAGGACAGACCGGGCCACACGGAGCACTCCGGGTAGGAAAGGGGCAATCCTTAATCCAAGGAATTCCAGCTCCAAAATCCACGCAGGAGAATGAAAGCCGCTTCTCCACGATGTTCTCCACGGGATTAGGAGTGGAAAATTGAGCAAAATGGACCATGTCTGCCTTATTGGAAACCAAAATACGGTGTAGGGAGCACAAGGGCAACCTAGGACCTTTGCTGTGCCCTTCCCTATCTTACCCCGGCTCCACAGAAGCCCTCTGCTTTACATTGTTTTGTTGTTATTGACGTTTTTCCCTCACTGATTTCTAATTTGCAGCATATTGAGCATATTAGAAGGGATGCCGTAAGATCTGGAACTTCCTTGCCTTGAGGTCCGGGCGTCTTCAGACAGGAGAGAAGGGTGGAGCTCCCAGAGGAGACACAGGACAGGGGAGGCCGGTCCAGCGGTCCTGAGAGAGGGCCTGGCATTCATACCCGCTCGGGAGTGGTCGGCCGGTGACCCTGCAGGATTCAGGGGTGTTTCCCCAGGCCTCTCGTTTTTCCACGTGGCACCTCCCTCTCTTCTACCGCAGAGCATCTTCTCTCTCTGGTCTGCCTTTGGGTTCCTCCAAGCCGCTGCCTGTCCCCTTCCCCTAGCCGTCCCTCACGTCACTCCCAGGAAGGACACTGGGTGGGCTGCTCCTTTGCCCCCGAAGTCAACACAGCTTGGTACTACTTGGGTGGCCCTGGGAGTGCAGTTTGCGAACCCAGGGAGTGAGCAGCGGGCAGGCGGCCAAAGCCAGGCGGTGGGGCGTCTCCACTGACCCGGGTGGAGGGACCCCGGCGTGGCCTAGGGAGCAGAGGAGGACCTCTCCAGGGGCTCCACCAGGACTCAGTAGTGGAGGTTGGGGAACGAAGGGGTTTGTTGTAGGGCTTTGGGGACGAGTTAGATCAGAGATGAGAGAGGGAGAGAGAGAGGAGACAGACACCTTCCCTCCTCCGTTACCTACCCCAGGGAAAAGGCAGGAAAACCAACACATTTAGCGCCATTAACTCTTGAGGCCTCTGCATTTCCCTCAGTATAAAAGCAGGTCATTGGGCCCGGAGGCTGCGCTGGGTCTCCTTAATGGCTACAGATGTGCAAACCAGACAGGAGACGGGACCATGTGCTTAGGCGGCAGCGATCGGATTCTTGAAAATATGCGAGTGGAGGAAAAACGAGAACTCTTGTCCTCTGAGTTGAGCGAGCTCGGCGTCCCCCCGCGGCGCACAGGGTCCCTGACACCGCGGAGGCCACACCCGAGCCCGGTGCGCAGCGCCTGGGTCCAGGCCCGGTTGGAGCCGCCCCGGGGACTTCCGTGCGGTCCCGAAGAGGATTTTTATCATTGTCACCCCGCAGGACACATGGGGACAGCGGCCGGGCCTCGCAGCTGGCCGATCGGGTCCCGGCGAGAGGAGGCGGAGGGGCCGTCGGGGAGAACACGGGAGGCCCCACCGCGGCTCCCACGGCCCGGGATGACTGGGTGCCAGACATTCCCGGAGGGACCTCGGCCCCGGGGCCCCGCGGGGGCTTCCTGCGCGGAGCCTCGGGAAGTGCCAGGCAGTGGTTTCCAGTGTTTAGTGGCCGAGAACCAACCCAACGCAGCTCGGCTTTGCGGGCCGGTCCCCGGGTGGGTCGGTGGAGCCGGCGCCGCGGGGCGCCGTCGGAGAGAAGCGGCGCGACGGGGAAGGCCTCGCCGGATGGCCCTTGCCTGGAGGCTTCCTCGCCATTAAAAGCCAAACTCCAGCCGAGGTCCTGCCCCCTTCCAAATAGACACTTCCGTGCCCGGGCCGCCGCTCCAGCTCCAGTCGGGCCTCACGGCCGGCCCGGGCCCAGCGCCTCCCGTCGGAGCGGCCGTTGCCATAACCCCTGCTGCAGCCGCCTCCCCCGGTTCACCCACCCTCCTGTTGGGAGTCAGGCCTTCTGAGCGCTGTCTCCTCGCGCGCCCTGGGCGCACCGGCGCCTGGGAGAGGCCGGGGCTGAGCCGTGTGGGACTTTCTGCTTCTTAACTGCAGCTCTCTGTCGCGTCTTAGCCCGCGCGCGGGCTCAGGGCGCTGGGACACGTGCGCGGGGTCCCGCTGCCAGGGCTGGGGGAGGGGCGCGCGGCCGGCGCATGCGCGCGCTTGGTCTCCCTGCGGTCCTTGTTCTGGGATCCGGGGCCCTCGGTGCGGCCGCGGCTCAGAGGCGGTGGGTGGCGGAGCCCGGGGCCCCGCATCCTCGTCGGGGCGGGGCTCCTCCTAGCAGTGGCTTCCGCGCCGGGAGCCCCAGTCCCCGAATCTAGAGATCAAAGGGGGCGTCCGCTGCGTGCGACCCCTGACCCTGGAGGCAGGGCGGGAACCGGGGTCTGGGGTCAGGCCGCGGTCGTCGGCCTCCCAGCTGGGACGCTCCAGCGGAGGAAAAGGGTGAGGGTGGGTGTTGCTCGGAAAGGGGCCTGCGGATGGCCTCCTGCGGCCGGTGGGACAACCCGTCTCGGGCCTCGGGGGTGGGGCAGCGGTGGCCTCGCGGGCCGCGAGCCGAAATGGCTGGAGAGGCACTCGCGGGCTAATCGCGGTGGTACAGTCCCCGGGTGTGCGCGGGCGGCCTGGCCTCGGGACAGCGGGGCAGCGGCGCCAGACCCTGGGGAAGGGGCCACTGGACGGTGGAGTAGGGCCCAGAGCGGCTGTGTGGCCCGGCTGTCGCTGCTGTGCGTGAAAAATTAAAGCTCGCCATTTTTGGAGAGGTGCGGGGTGGCATGTTGGAGCGTGGAGGTGTTTGAAAGAGCCGTGCCCCCCCCCCCACACACACACACGATTTTGGAGTAAATCTCCCGGCTCCTCCACCCCCATCCACCCCATCGCCATCCACGGACCCGCCTGGCTGCGGGTTGTGAAAAACAGACGACTTGTGAACTTGGACTTACTGGCACACATCTTAAAACTGAGTACGCGGCTGGGATTCCCAGTACACACAAGGTGCCTGGGGTGCTTTGAGGTTTTTTCTTGGGGCTTCAAAAGTTATTTGTAAACTGTGTATCTATGGCTATTTTGAAACGAAAATTTGAGGTGTTGCCTCCTGCAATGAGCTTTAATAACGAAGGTCTCATTCCCCAGCAGCCGACCCACCAACCAACCGGGGTTTCTGTGCATTTTGGGGGTTGGTGTTGGTACAGGTGATTAAGGGAGACTGAGAGGAACCTGCAGTGTCTGTACTGGTTTCCTGGCGCAGTCACAGACCTGGAATCCAGTTTCCAAAGGCGCCGTCTTGCGTGGAGGTTAACCTCAAAGCACTTTAGCCCTTCCCTCAAAGGTCGGCAGCCTGTGCTGCCCACGTTCGCCCCTGCAAGCTGTAGAGGTGTGTCAGGTTTTCAGGGCTGGGCCCCAGTCTCTCCTCCAACAGAGGCAGCACACAGCCCACCACCGCCTGCCAGGCAGGTGTGACACAAGCTGCGGCCCCTGCTGCCCAGGTACCCACGCGCCATGCTGCTCACGTAGGGCACGAGCGTGGGGCCTCACTGCTTTGCTCTCATATTTGAGTGTAAAGTTTCACTTTCTTAGCTTTTACTTTAAAAAAATCAAGGTGGAAGATATTTTATCACATCTAAAATGAACAGTCAAAGCTGGCAGAGCAGAGGAAAAAAGGGGGAAATAAGCTCGCTGAAATTGAAATGAGATTTAAGGTAGTAAGAATTGTCTTCAAGGATCCAAACGAAATTCACAGCCCAGAAAGAAAGCACAGAAGTAAGCAAATCTGTTCTCTTGCCCTCCTTTTAAGCACACACACAGGGAGGCCAGGAAACCAAATTACCCCTCACCCCACCATCGAAGGTGCAGGAATAGAGGAGGCTGCAACCAAAAGTAATTCTTGTGTCCTTCAGACCCGCTGCTCCAGGCCATTCTGAGAATAATTTAACACCAAGGCACCACTGGAGCCCCATTAACCCCCTGCCTGGACCCTCTCCAGTCCTCACTGAGGAGCCTTTGGGTGACAAGCCACGGAGCACCGGAGCCCGGGTGTGGGACGAAGTTGGGGGCTCAGGGTCAGAGGCAGAGGAGGAGGGGTGCCTTCCATCGGGTCAGGGCTAAGGGGAATGTGAGTGTGTTTATTTGTGAGCCTTGTGAGTGTGTTTGTGACGGCGGGCTTGCGTTGTGTCTCCAAGTGTCTGTGAGTGACGCAGTGTAAGATGGCATGCTTGTAGGTGTGTACTTGTATTTGTAGGTGTTTGCACGTATGTGAATCTGTGTGTGATTGTGTGTATGTGAGTGTGTGTGTGCCCACCAGCCCCCAGCCCTGGAGGCCCCGCCTTCCAGGGACCATCTGTTTCCAATTAGCAGCATCACGATTGGGAGAAGGCCTGTCCTGGGGCAGCTCCCGAGCCCCGGGTGGGCCAGCTCAGGCCCCCAGTTCTGCTCCATCGGAGCCCAGGCCGCCCCGGCCAGCATGCTTTCACAGCAACTGGGCCAGCCACACAAAGAGCCCTCTTTCCTGCCACCGGCCGCTGGAGCCTGGATCCCCCCCCAGATCATAAACCTGCCCGTGAAGACATTCAGAAATAGTTCAGCTGCACTCACACAAGCGTGTGCAAAGGCTGGAATTCCATTTGCTGTGAAGTTCTATTTTATTTTCCTTGGAGGGGGAGTGAGGGGGAGAGGAGTCCTGACCTAATTTGTTCTGGGGCGAAATATGGCATTTCATGCAGAGGTTTCCACCTGTACACAAACCCTTGCTTAATGCTGGTTGATTCCACACGCGTGTGTCCACCTGCCTGAACCTGCACAGATACGCCCTACACAGCTCGGGAGCACACGCGGTTAAAGCCAGGCCCCCGAATGCTGCTCTCAATGAAACCGGATTTCTAATTAACCTGATGTAGTCCGCGTGCACGCTATCTAGCATATATTAGGCACTTGATATAAACTGGTTGAATGACTAAATCAAAATTAGATTTAAAAAGTGATCTAGTACCGAGAAGAGGTTGGAAATAAGTAGTGTGTGTAAGATTCTAGACCACAAGCAAAGGCATGGGCTCAGAGACCTCTGGGTAACCCAGGGGCCTGGCATGGAATGTTCCAGCAGTATTTGCCCTCCTTCAAGTTTCTTCTTCTAACCACCTCTCCCTTTGAGATGGTGGGAGCCCTCTGGGTTCTAATTATAGTCGCAGAGACCAGAGCTGGTGTGAACGCCGCCTTTCTGCAGGACCTGGGCTTCCAGTTCGGCTGCATAGAGCGGCTTACCGTGACCAGGTGGGGAAAGCAAGTTCCGGGGCAGAGGCTCGGGAGGACGCTCCGGCCAGGCCGGGCTCAGGCCAGGCCGCAGCTCTCTCAGAAGGAAGCTATTTCACTCCAAGGCATGGATTTGGGTATTTTGGTTCTGGGGTCCTTATATATAGCTGCTTTTGTAACTTGGAGACAATACCCACAAGGACTGTGTTGATGCAGGTGAAGAGAAAAGATATTTTTAATAAGAAAAGAAAAAAACCATTTGAAAGCCCCACAATTTCAGTTGTCTAGCGACATAATTTCAAGTAAAGTGAATACGTGATTAAAACATCTTGATTACCAAAACGGATCAGAGGAGGCCTGGACAAAAGTAGAGTGGGCGCCGCTGGAGCCCATCCCGGCTGCTGCAAACCTCGGCGGCGCGGGCGCGGGCGCGGGCACCGCTGGGCGCTCAGGCGTTGGGGTTGGTACTCATGAGCTCCACGTCGGCGTCCACCATCTCCCTCACCAGCTCCTGCGGGGAGGACGCGAGCGCTGGTGAGACGGGAGCGTCTGGCCCCCTCCCGGGGCGCCCCCTCCACCGCGGCGCCTGCAGCGGCCGGCGCACCCTCCCCGGCCTTCCTCGCCCTCCTGCCCGGGGGCGCTTCCCCACCGCGTCCCCTCCCGGGGCCCGGACCGGAGCGGCCGGGAGACGCACTCACATCAAAGGCGACCCGGGGCTTCCAGCTGAGCTTCTGCTTGGCTTTGGTGCAGTCTCCCTGCAGAAAGTCCTGCGGGGCGGGGACGGAGCACACGGGCGGGCGGTCGGTGGCGGCGAACAGGCTCCCGGGACCCCCGCGGCCCCGCGAGGGAGGCGTCTCGGGACCCGACGCTGGGCCCGGGGTCCCTGCCTGCCGCCGCCACCGCGTCCCGCCGGCCTCAGTGACGACCTTTTCCGCCTCATGTTGTCAGGGACGCCGCCCTGAGAGCCGTGTCGGACTCGCGCTAGTCTCACGGGAGCGGAGAGGGGGATGCGCCCTCCGCCCCTCCCCTACGGTGCGCGCCCCCCTCCCGCGCCCCGTCTCTCCCCCTCCCCTCCCGGGCGCCCCTCTCTCGCTGCAGCGCAGCCCTGCGCCCTGCACACCCACGCGCGGGGAAGGGGCGCGTCTCTCCGAGCCGCGCCCCCTTGCTGACCAGGCGCTGCCAGCCCTCGGCTGTTTCGTCCGTTCTCTCCCTTCCTCAGAAATGCTGATCTGGACCCCCTCACCCCACCCCCCGCGAAGGAGCGGCCCCCCGCACTCGAACTCGGGGCTCCTCTGCCCCCGCGGCCCCTGCCCCGCCGCCCGGCTCCGACGGCGGGGCCGATGTGCTCACTCGTGAGTTTCTCATCCCAGCTGACAGGACCTTATCAAAATATAAAAAAAGGACGAGATGACTCAAGTAGTAGCCGCTAGGCCTCCCAGCGCAGGGAGGGAGCTGCAAACCGCCAAGGCCTCCCGGTTTCCCTCCACTGAAGAGACTTCCTGGGAAGGAAACCAGAGAGGAGCGTCAAGTATTGCCGCATCCCAGCCCTGCTGCTAGAACAGGTCCTGAGGACGCACGGATGCGAGCAAGAGGGATGAGAATTTCAAGATGATTCCAAACAGAAAGGGAGAAGCGAAGGAGGAAGGAAAGAAAGAAGAGAAAGGAAAGAAAAGGACTTTGAAATAGACCATGTTGGGGCTAAGATGACAGTTAGCCCCTCCAGATGCAAACGTGTTCCTCCAGCGGTACACGAGACAGGAGCCCTCAAACGGAGGCCAGCGAAGGCTGCCTGGACACAGGCAGGACCCTGCACACCACACATACCCCAGGAAGACGCTATCTCAGGCACACGGAATATGGAAGCACAGCCTAAAAGCCACGGCAACAAGGAAAGTAACACACTCAAGCTGTAACTGAAGCCTTCTGCCCCACGTCCTCCCCAGGCTCCCAGAAGGTGGACTGAGGTGGCAAAGGCGCAGGGGCAGGCAGGACCCACTCTGCCCACCCGGCCCCGGCCCAGCCCCCGGCTGACGTCCGCTGAGGCGTCTGGATCCACTTCTGCACCGTTTGCCTGAAATCTGCTCCAACGCGGCCCATCCAGCTGCTCTCCCCCACCACCCAGCCTCACATTTTAGGCTGGAGGAAATCAAGTTCCCAAAGGCACTGCGTTTCGCTGAAGGGCTGGCTTCCTCTCCAGCATTAATAATAGTCAAACAAGCTATTTCTGCTGGCCTTAAAAGTCCATATGCAGAGTCTTCAGGAAAAGTAAGATGCAAATATTACTAATTAGCAGTTTAACACAGTGCTACATGGAGCTGGAAACACAAGTGGAAAAACAAATGAATTTCTCTCTCCTTTCCCTAAATAAACTTGTGCAGACTTCAACGATACCTCTGTTCAACTCTGAGAGTCACACAAAGATATGCATTCTTTTTCCCCAGAGGGAGCTGTGAAACGTGGCACGAGGAAGCAACAGGGCCCCAGTTCCACAGCGGTCACGGTCACGGTCACGGCTGGAAGGAGCAGGGCCGCTGTTCCCTTCCCACACCTGCCGTGAGGTCACCGGTTCTGCAGAGGGTGCGAGCCGGGCTCTAAACTCCTGGTTAGCAGAACCTGAAGAACTGGTGCCATTTCAAATGGCCTCAGCAGGCTTGGAAAGGGTGCTTTTCATTGTAACTTGGTTTCCTGTATTTTTCTACAAGCAGCTCTTAATCTAAAAACAAGTAGGGACTATAATTAAGGAAGAAGAAAATTCAAAAGCTCAGAAACAGACGTTGCTACTGTGCAAGGATTTCATTGAAACCAGAGATGCACCAGTGAAACTTCCCAGTGTAGTTCTGAGCACAACTCCTATATTCCAGCTGAGCAGCCACCTTTCACCTTCTGCCGAGGCCCTGTCTCCCTCAAATTTGGTTACACCGAGAGATCTTGTGAGGGAAAAGAATGAGGTTCCATTAAAACGAAACGGTGGCTCTGGACGCCAGCTAGCTCCAAGCTGACATGCAGCCCAGCCCCTGGGCTTGTGCCCCAGTC
>NW_006779033.1:2208405-2212738 GCF_000442215.2 Lipotes vexillifer | reverse complement strand
AAGATGAAGGCCGTCCCAGCTTGTTTTACCCTTAACCCCTCCTGAACGGCTTTCGTATTTCTCCCCAGCGTGTCCTTTAGGGAAACGGTTTGGGATGCAGCAGTGGAGGTGCACGTGGCCCGGCCTGCGGGGGAAGGAGGCCGGGAGCTGTGCTTCCTGTCACTCTTCACAAACCCTCTCCACTAGGGTGTGATCAGCTCCAAGGACGGGCGAGGAAGACGTTCATCTGTTTTGTTCTTTTCTTCTCTTCTGACCGTTCAGTTCCTTCTTTATTTATAGGCTTAAAGCCTCGGTATGACAACAGGGGCCAAAGCTGAATGAAAGTGATGATTTTATGTACAGTTTCCCAAACGCACGTCGTGCACTGGGTGGTCTGGACCTTTCCTTTAAAAGAGAGATGATAAAAGCCCTGGGGAAAACTTGAAGCATTTCTACGTGAAGATGACGTTTCCCGAACTCTGGCTCCTGGTGTCCTCCCCGTCTCCACAGGTGTTCCTTAGGTGAGTTTCCCCCTGTGATTTATTCTTGTCAGATTCAATTAGGGTTAGCTGAGCATTTTACAGCAGCAAAGCGGCACGAGCAGGGAAGACGTGTGTGTCCAGACGCCCTGGCCCTTCATGGTCCGAGGGCTCCAGGGCGCCTGCTGACTCGGGTGGCCTTTAGGGCTTGTCCAGCCAGGAACCCTGAAGCCCGGGTGCCGGTGGTCAGAGTGGCAAACCCCAGCAGGTAGGAAGGCGTGTTTTGTTGCAGTAATTTCTCCGGCTTTCCTGGCTTCTGTTCTTGTTATAGTGAAGTGATAAAGGGCCAGACCAGATCCTGGAAAAGTCATTAGGCCAGTTCCTGAGCCCACAGTAGTTAACGCAAAACCCAGGAAAGCAGGGCCCATGCTGTGTCATTGTCTTACACTCTCACTACAGTCTTCTGGGCACCATTTCATCCTCATCAAGATAACAACACACCTTTAATACATCGGGTTAGATTTCCTCCCTTCCCCCAGTCTTACTTTCCTTTGGTCATTATTTAGCACGTTAAATTCCTTTGGTACTCAGCCACTTTCCTGAAAATCACTGTGGTGAAAGCCGTTAAGCAGATTCTATCACATTTCTTTTCGAAATTCATACTCTCATTTCTTTTTCTCACTCTTTCACTGAGGTTACATTAGGAAATATTTAATTTTTTTTTTTTTTTTTTTTTTGCCACGCTGCACGGCTTACAGAATCTTAGTTCCCTGACCAGGGATTGAACTCTCACCCTCGGCAATGAAAGCACGGAGTCCTAACCACTGGACCGCCAGAGAATTCCCAGGAAAATGTTAATACTAATATTAACATTAATATTAATTTCAAGTGATGTGTTTCCTCAACAGGCCTGCCTGTGAGTTTCGCAAAGGGCATCTGTTTAGGTGGAGAAACATTCTGAGAGCGTGAGCTCTTTTGGCAGGATGTTGTTAAATTTCTAAAGTGCATACTGAAAGATCTGGACTCAAGTGACATCAATAAGGAGAAGGGCACAGACAACCAGGATGACAGAAGCCCTGCTTAAACGACTTCAAGGATTTAAGATTCGGATTGTGAGCGCTGCTGCATGTTCATCGCTTTCCTCCCACTTTTCTTAAAAAAGCAAAATTGAGGAATAGCTGAGCTTCCAAGGGAATAGAAGAATGCCAGTGAATTTGGTTCTTGATGTCACTTGATGCTAATGCCTTCCTCTTGGGGGAAATGCTCCTTTTTAGAAAGACAGAACTGCTAACAACAACAACATAGTCGATGGGAAAACCTGTAAAGCTGCACGGACCGTCCCAGTCACGGGTGGAGATGCGCAGCTGACGGTCGGCGAGACGGGAAAAAACAAAGTCTGGATGTTCCCCCAGAAAGTCTGCAGTAGAGTCTGTCTCTGTCGGGCAGGTTAAACTCTCCATGTTCACATTGATGTCCTTTGATTGAAACCTTCCCAAAGAGGCAGCGAGCCCAGAGCAGTTCGCACCGCGGCAGCCTGAGTAAGGGTGCCTGGCACGGCCCCTCCCCTCGCCTGCTGCACATCAGCACCAGGGAAGCTGAAGCCCGGCCTCTCCTCTAATGACAGGGGCGATAAGAGACAAGAAGAAAACGGCCGTCTGGTCTGCTCAGGAAGCGGCCTCAGAGGGGCTGTCTGTCAGCGGGGCTGCCCGTCGGGGAGAACAATGCTGGGCTCTCCCTCGGGGAAATGCAGTCCGTCAGCACCGGCTCCATGGCCACTGACCGTGGAGATAAAGTGGCAGAGGGACCAGAGTAAGCAGCTTGTGCCAGGAGGCCGGGATGCGGGCAGAACAGGCGCAACTGTGCCCTGGATGCTGTGGCACCTCTGCCAGTGGCCTCGCAAGTGAGACTCGGGACGTGCTGTCCTGACCCCAGGGTGGTGGAGGTGCCCGAAGGGATCTCCAGGACGCTTCCCCGCCCTCCCCACCCCCCACTGATCCCATGTTTCTGGGCTGGGGACCACTCACTTCCAATTGGTAGAATTTGTCATTTGGAGCCAGCTGCTACTAAGAGCTACCAAACCAAGGGGGGAGAAATACATCCGCCTCCAAGCACGCCCCAGACACGGATGAAGTCTATCCGGCACAGCAGAGCTTTCTGAAAAAGTGAATGAGAACACTGTCTTCCTTAGGTGACCACTTGTAAATCTGTAAATAAAGCCGATGGTGGTTTAAAAAAAAAAAAGAAGCATTCACTTTATAAAGGGAGAACCCAATTAACGGCATTTATAGTGCAGCCTACATAGAGATGCATCTTTTTTCATTTGTATTTCGAAAATATGATTAGCAGAAAAAGACAAACGTAGTTAGGGAAAAGGGAAGAAATACAGACACACAATTATACAGGGAAATACAGGACGAAACACACCAATTTCCTTTTAAATAGAGCTTTAAAAATATCCTGGAAAAAGTCCTTTCAGGCAGATGTGCTCGGGAGGAGTGGAGATGAAGACGGGGCGCGCTCCCGCGTGGAGCGGGCACGTGCCCCCACACCCAGGCCGGCTTCTGTCCCTGGCCGTCAGCCCCAGGCTCCCGTCCCCGTTCCCGGGACAGAGAAGCAGGCCCCGGGGACGCCCCAGCCTCTGTACTGGCCTCCGGGGCCTGTCCGGCTCACCCAGGCTCAGCCTGAGTGGACTGGGCGGAGGAAAGCGTTTCTCGAAGCTGCGCCAGGAGGTTTGGGGGCTGTGGATGCACAGGTGGGTGCGTCATGGGTTGCGCTAAATAAAGTAAAGCCAGTAAGGTTTGGGGGCACAGCCTTGCAGCACACACACTTCCGGGGCTCCTCCTTCCTGCCTCTGGCCTCCATCTATAACTGAACCGCAGAGCTCACTTCTCTGTTAGCTTTATTCCTTGATCTGCGGTGCTCATGGGAGCATCGGCCCAGGGGAAGCTCGATTAAGTCCTGTAACTGGAGCCTCTGGATTCTGATTCCTTCCCTGATGGTCACTCTGACCAGCTGATGCGGGGCCGACTTGCAGTGGCAATGCAGGGCCGGTTAATGAAAGGGAGATAAGATTGTTGGTGACCTCAGCATCCCAGGCTTCAAAGCCAGCACCACCTTTGTCGGAAATTACTGGTTACTGTTAATAACTGGATCTAGGGTGTAAATATTACCCAGGCTAGTAGGAGGTGACACAAGCCCCGCGGAGAGGAGGCAGAGCTCCTTTAAGTGGACGATTAAAGAGGGCTGTCACACAGCTGGCTGGTGGCCCTCTGGAACACAAGGCCGGGCCGCTCTCCCTTTGCCACTTAGCACTTTCTACCCTCCAAGCACTGCACATACATCAGCTCATTAAACCTCCAGACAATCAAAATGCAACTCAAGAGATCTTGTATCTGTTTCAGGTGGCCTCTTTCCTAGGGATGAAAGCACCTGCAAAGCACCTGTGGGGCAAAGGCACGGCTCCGCGTTCACTCACCTATAGCCTGACGCCCCCTCACCCGGGGGGGCCGACTCAGGCCACCCGTGACCGCCACACGCACAAGGGGAAGGCGATTTCCTTTCTAGCTGTTAGATTACTCGGCCCCTTAGAAACCTGCCCGCACCCTCACCCCCGCCTTTGAACATTAGTACCAAAGAGTATTGTAAGTAATATGGATGCTCCTGTGACACGGATGGGATATTTTTTCCTTTGGGATTTTTCTCAGCTTGTATAGTACATCAGGTTACTCAAACTCAAGAAACCTCACTTCAATAATCCATCCATCCATCCATCCATCCATCCATCCTCCCTCCCTTCCTTTTCCCCAACCAAAGCAGAAATGACGTGACGGTCATTCAAACATACATTCCCTCAGTAACTTTTTTTTTTTTTTTTT
>NW_006779033.1:2206216-2207602 GCF_000442215.2 Lipotes vexillifer | reverse complement strand
GGGGCACGACCCCGCGTCCCCTGCATCGGCAGGCGGACTCCCAACCACTGCGCCACCAGGGAAGCCCCCCTCAGTAACTTCTTAAGGCATGCTAAGGCTAACCAGGCCACTGACAGCATCCAAATTCTTGCTTTTTGCTTGTTTCTCTGGGGAGTTTTGTATTTGAGGAAAAATTAAGACGACTGCTATGACGTTTGTTAGTGAGGTTTTTGAGGGACGTGGGGAAAGACGAGTATGAGGACGAATCTTTAGATTTTCTACAATTCTATTTGTCCATTCATTTGGTTTCCTGTCAATAGCGGGTTTACCAGGCTGTGGCGTAGCTACACTGCCCGGTCACCGGGTGTATTTGCTTTTCTATCTCTGTAAGAGGGACAGAATCCCATTCCCGAACACAGCTATAGAGACACTTAAATCAAACAACTTGACGAACGTCACAAAGCCATCTACTGGCCGCGCGCTGGACCAGAAGCCAGCACTCACAACACCCAGTAGGAAAAGCCCTCCCCAGAAAGCACGGTAACAACATGCTATGTGGACATTCCTTAGAGTGGCAAAGAGGCCTCTGACGAATGAAGACTAAACCAAGTGGAAACATCAGCGCGTTCCAGTGCTGGGTGACAAGACGGGCAGAGCAGAGGGACACTTATGGTCCAGCGTGCGTGAGGCTTCTGGACCCGGCAAGCTAACTGAAGGTGGTGGAAACGAGATTGTTGGTTACAAGGGAAAGGGGTCAACAGGGAAGGTGCTGCAGGACCCGGGGTGGGTGGGGCCTTACACGGAGGGTGTGTCCGGTACGTGAGGGTGTGCATTTGTCAAAGCAGGTTCAGATGTGCACGTTTCACCACACACATTTTATCTCAATAACAGAAGCTCCTTAGACGCTGACAGCACAGACACCACTGGGAGACCTGGCTTCATCTGTGGCTCAACCACTGAACTGTGTGGCCTTGGGGGAGTTCTCAATGCTTCTGAGCCTCAGGTTTTAAATCTGTGAAATGGGGAAACACGGCCCTCCAGGCAAGGTTGCTGTGAGGATTCACTGTTACACGTGGAAAGCAGCTGGCACCATTTCTAGTTCATCATGACAACAGGCTGGCTAGTGTTGCTTTTATCACCAAGGTGGAGGGAAAGCAATTCTTTTCACATCTTATAGTAACGTCAAAGATGAAAATGTAATCTACTAAAATGGGTTGTCTTACAGTTTTTCTTTTATAGTTATGTCGCTTTTACCTTGCACCCTAACCTAACTTCTGTTTCTAGATCATCATTTTTTGAATAATGGTAACAGACTTGGTATTCTGTTTTTCCGCAATTACTGTCATCATTTCACATGCTCTTGACTGTTGTCAAACCTTTATAGCCTTAGACGCAGGGCAGCCCTGG